>NC_060130.1:1007180017-1007485155 GCF_021461395.2 Schistocerca americana
ACCCACTCATCAGTCCAAATCACTCGTTTCCAGACATTCACTGCCTAGTGGAATCGCTCTTTACGCCACCTCAAGCGTCGCGTAGCACTGCCTGCAGAAATGTATAGTGTATGACGACCCGCTCACGTAGCAGTTCGTGTTAACGCAATAGCTTCCGGGATGGGTAGGTATAATGCCCTGGATGGAATGCGCCCGGTGGATTAACGACGAGGACTCGGTGTGCCGACCTGCCAGGATATGGTTTTTATGTTTTCCACACCCTACTAGGCGAATAACGGTTCGGTTCCCATTTTCTGCCTCAAACCCACGTTACCCAAACATTTATAACACTTTCCCCACATGCATATGGAATTTGCTCTACACGCATACCGTAGTCTCGCAGAATGATGGTAATAATGAAGGAAAATGGCCATTGCAGATTTCCTTCATTATTACCGTCATTATTATTAGATTATGGTCTGCAACGTGGCTTGCTCACAACGATGGTTTTAAACTACATACTGTCATTGTCTTAGTATTTATGAATATGTGTCATTACATTACTACAGCTAATGATGCTTTGCAATGCATATTCACCAGATTTTTTAGTTTTTGAACGATCTGAAGATGATTGTAGAAAGCAACCGTAACTAGTTTAATTGTAACTGGAAAACTGTGGTACGCTCATTAAAAGATTTTTACTTAAGAAAATTTATTTAATAAATTATTCTTGATATGTTGCTATCAGTAATGACTCAGTGATCTGGTTGTGAGTAGAGCAGCTATAGCGCATAGATACATATTTTACTTGAGCTTTGCTGCCAACGTAACAATTTAGATGAACGTTGAAAGTTTGACCTGTTGTGGTGGAGTCTTTGGAGTTGTTAAAGCCACATCCGCGCTCATTACTCTTTTGTTTTTGAGACTCGTCATAATTAGGGTTACGTTGTGACCACCTTGCTTGGCCTTTGTCTCCATGCTCCCAGGAGTGCATACCTGGGGATAGAACGGACCATCTGCTTCCTAAGTTTGTTAAGGACCGGATTTTCATGTGTTGCGTGTGCAATTCAGAAAATAATCCAAGAACTATTCAACATGGGAATAACACAATTTTCTCACTGATTTCCCATAACCCACATGGTGTTGTCTGCACCATCAATGAGTGAGGGTCTTCTTGCTGAATATCATATATCATATTGTTTGTGTTTTGTGTGCAGTTTTGACAAAAATCCAATAGCTATCCTACATGGTCATTTTGCCATTGACTTCCAGTCACCCACATGGCTTTATCTGCACAGTCAATAAGTGCCGATCGTTCTTGAAGAGTTTCGTGACAGGCCTAGTGTGTGATCTTGTGTAGATTTGTGAGGAGGAAGTGTTGATTTATATGTGTTCTGCGTAGTGTATATTTGTCTGCTGAGCCTGACTTGACCCCCTATGATAACTTATGATTTCGTACTCCCTGGTTCCGCCAAATCTGTTCAGATCCCTAGAAGCCATCTTGTGTGCATAATTATTAGAAACGGTAACCATTAACCAGTGAATGGGTGGCGTAAGTGTGAAAGTTACATATGGCAAGTACGTCAATTCCGCTAGCAGCATGTTCTCCTACCAGTCCTATGCACAATAACTTACGACACCGCTTAGGTAAAGATACTGAGTGCCCCCAGCGCATGAAATATGTTATATATGCTGATTCTGCTCTGAGATTTTGGCAGAGTCCCCTAATAAATTGTATCCTCAAACGTGATTACCATCACAATGTTCAGGCTACTAATTTCACTCACATAACCCCACATAACAGCTTAATTCTGAACATATTTACCCCCTAAAGTAATATTGGTTGATTTAGTAGTTACATCTTGAACATGCTATCCGAAAACTGTCTTGAGCAGCTAAATCGACAGACAACGCGTAATGGAAATATTTTGGATTTGGTAGCCACGAACAGACCAGACCTCATCGACGGTGTCAGTGTTGAGACAGGGATTAGTGATCATGATTTTGTCATTACGACTATAGTTACGAAAGTTAAAAAGTCGGTCAAAAAGGCTAGGAGAGTATTCTTACTAGAAAGAGCAGATAAGCAGTTGTTAGCATTCCACTTAGTAAATGAATCGGCTTCATTTACTTCCGCTACGATGGACGTGGAAGAATTATGGGCAAATTTTAAACACATTGTAAATCACGCATTGGACAAGTATGTGTCGAAAAAGTTGGTTACGGACGGAAAAGACCCACCGTGGTGTAACAACGCAATTCGGGGAATGCTCAGGAAGCAAAGACAGTTGCACTCGCGGTACAAGAAAGATCTGGAGAATGAGGACGGGCAAAAGTTAGTAGAGATTCGTGCTGCTGTAAAAAGAGCGATGCGCGAAGTATACAACCACTACCACCGTCATACCTTAGCAAAAGACCTTGCTGAAAACCCAAGGAAATTCTGGTCTTACGTAAAATCGGTAAGCGGGTCGAAGGCTTCCATCCAGTCACTCACTGATCAATCTGGCCTAGCAACGGAAGACAGCAAAACGAAAGCTGAAATTTTAAATTTAGCATTTGAGAAATCTTTCACGCAGGAGGATCGTACAAACATACCGCCGTTCGAGTCTCGTACAGATTCTCTTATGGAGGACATAGTGATAGACATCAGTAGGGTTGAGAAGCAGTTGAATGGGTTGAACATAAATAAATCGCCTGGTCCTGATGGGATTCTAATTCGGTTTTACAGAGAGTACTCTACTGCATTCGCTCCTTACTTAGCTTGCATTTATCGCGAATCTCTTGCCCAACGTAAAGTCCCGAGCGACTGGATAATAGCGCAGGTGACGCCTGTATATAAGAAGGGTAGAAGGACGGAGCCTTAAAATTAGACCAATATCCTTAACATCGGTTTGTTGCAGGATTCTCGAACATATTCTCAGTTCGAATATAATGAATTTCCTTGAGACAGAGAAGTTGCTGTCCATGCATCAACACGGCTTTAGAAAGCATCGCTCCTGCGAAACGCAACTCGCCCTTTTTCACATGATATCTTGCGAACCATGGATGAAGGGTATCAGACGGATGCCATATTCCTAGACTTCCGGAAAGCGTTTGACTCGATACCCCACTGCAGACTCCTAACTAAAGTACGAGCATATGGGATTGGTTCCCAAATATGTGAGTGGCTCGGAGACTTCTTATGCAACAGCACCCAGTACGTTGTCCTCGATGGTGAGTGTTCATCGTAGGTGAGGGTATCATCTGGAGTGCCCCAGGGAAGTGTGGTAGGTCCGCTGTTGTTTTCTATCCATATAAATGATCATTTGGATAGGGTGGATAGCAATGTGCGGCTGTTTGCTGATGAAGCTGTGGTGTATGGGAAGGTGTCGTCGTTGAGTGACTGTAGGAGGATACAAGATGACTTGGACAGGATTTGTGATTGGTGTAAAGAATGGCAGCTAACTCTAAATATAGATAAATGTAAATTAATGCAGATGAATAGGAAAAAGAATCCCGTAATGTTTGAATACTCCATTAGTAGGGTAGCGCTTGACAGAGTCACGTCGATTAAATATTCGGGCATAATATTGCAGAGCGATATGAAGTGGGACAAGCATGTAATGGCAGTTGTGGGGAAGGCGGATAGTCGTCTTCGGTTCATTGGTAGAATTTTGGGAAGATGTGGTTCATCTGTAAAGGAGACCGCTTATAAAACACTAATACGACCTATTCTTGAGTACTGCTCGAGCGTTTGGGATCCCTATCAGAACGGATTGACGGAGGACATAGAAGCAATTCAGAGGCGGGCTGCTAGATTTGTTACTGGTAAGTTTGATCATCACACGAGTGTTACGGAAATGCTCCAGGAACTCGGGTGGGAGTCTCTGGAGGAAAGGAGGCGTTCTTTTCGTGAATCGCTACTGAGGAAATTTAGAGAACCAGCATTTGAGGCTGACTGCGGTACAATTTTACTGCCGCCAACTTATATTTCGCGGAAAGACCACAAAGATAAGATAAGAGAGATTAGGGCTTGTACAGAGGCATATAGGCAGTCATTTTTCCCTCGTTCTGTTTCGGAGTGGAACAGGGAGAGAAGATACTAGTTGTGGTACGAGGTACCCTCCGCCACGCACCGTATGGTGGATTGCGGAGTATGTATGTAGATGTAGATGTACATTAAAATCCTATGTGGATAATTATTATGTCACACTGTGGTACAGACGCATGCATTCAGTTATTCCCCTTTGTGGCTTGTTGCCCCTTGGTGTTATCCGTTGTGATACGTTGTTTAATTCAAGATTAGAGTAACTAACTGATTAAATAAAAGTTCTGGCCGATCCACAATTATATATCGACAAGCACTGAATTAAAGTAGGTAGCGAGTATGTGAGAAATGACAGAAACTTTAACGCACACCTGCAGACAGTGAGTAATAAAATTGGTTGACAAACAGATAATTATATCTCTCGAATCTCGCTCAGGCTAAATAATTGACGAACAGTAACTTTTCAACTATATACTCTGCAAAACCATTGTAAAGTAGATGAGACTAAGTGTAAGGACTTGCGAAATCAGCAGTTTGTAAAGGAACTTGCAATCAGCTAAAATTTTTACATTGGGCAGGCGAAATGAATTTTTGACGTTAGAGTACAAGAACATACCCAACCTCAGAAGAAACCGTGACTAGATTACACTTAGTGGAACAGACGCTCATCGAAAACAGCATGCATGTTTTAGACGTCGTACTTAAAGGGCTGTAACCAAATCCTTCAAAAGAAATTGAGGTTTATAGGAACGAGGAAATCACACTCAAAATTTTAAGCGAAAAGAACTAATTCACGCAAAATAACTAATTTTAATTACATGATAGTTGTCCTGACACATTTTGCTTTCTTTTTGACTCGATAATTCTTGCTGTTTGTGAGTCTGTATCCAGAAACACATCACGCAGACACCCGAGTGTGAACTGCCGCCTGATGTGAGTGACGCTGAAGCCTAAATGTCATCCTAACAGAACGCAGTACTTATAAATTGTCGATCTATACCTTACTTTTATGTTCCCAGTGCACTCGCTGGACCTACTGTTGTTATCGGTGCCCTAGTACGCTCCTTTCGGTGCTTTAACACTGCATTTAACATACTACTTATACACTTATGAAAAAAAAAACGCGACACCAAAAAGTAATTAATGCCGAGTAATGAAATTTCGGAAATACATATGTCTAGTTAACATATTGAGGGGATTAACATCGCAGGATCACATGTTAATGTAAACGCGAAATAAGCCATTGCAAATGTGAAATGCTGTTACATTAATAATCGGTGTAACCGTCCGAATGTCGAACGCAAGTATGCAATGGTGCATGCATTGAATTGCAGAGGTGACGGATGTCAGTTTGTGGGCTGGAGTTCATGCCTGCCTGTCGGTCAATACTGGGACGTTTAATTGATGTTTGTGGATGATGGTGGATTTCTCGTCCTATGACGTCGCATATGTGTTCGATTGGAGACATATCTTACGATCGAGTACGTGAAGCTAACATTTCAACACTCGGTGGAGTATCTTCGTAAACAGCGGTATGTGGGCGAGCGCCATCCTGCTGGAACACACCCAGAGGAATGCTGTTGCTGAATGCATTACAACAGGTCGAATCACCAAACTGACGTACAAATTGGCAGTCAAGGTACACGGGATAACCACGAGAGTGCTGATGCTGTCATACGAAATCTCATCCCAGACCATAACTCCAAGTGTAGCTCTAGTGCGTCTAACAAGCAGACAGGTTGGTTGCAGCCTCTCAACTGGCCTCCAACTAACACACGGCCATCATTGGCACAGAGGCAGTGCCAGCTTTCATCAAAAAACACAAACAACCTCCACCATGCCCTTAATGAACTCTCGCTTGATACCAATGAATTCGGAAATGGCGATGGTTTGGGGTCAGTGGAATGCACGCTACAGAGCATCTGGCTCGGAGTGGCCTCGAAACAATCGACTCCTAAGGGCTCGTTGTGTCACTGTGGACCAACTGCAGCTCATATTGGTGCTGGAGATGCAGTACCGTGAGCCAGAACCATACGTCTTCCCTCTCAGAAGTGGCAAGTGGCCGTCCGGAGCCCAGTCTCCTCGCGAGCGTACGTTCTGGTGACCAACACTGCCAGCTGTCATGGACAGTGGCTACAGTCCTCTCATGTCTTTCTGCAATATCGCAGAAGGAATATCCAGCCTCTCATATGCCTATTACATGACCTCGTTCAATGTCAGTGAGGTGTGCCAATGGCGTCTTTGTCCCCTTAAAGGCATTCTCGACTAACATTAACTCACCACGTCCATTCCCAAAAACTAACTCTCACGACAGTTGCTGGAACTATTTAAATGAAACCTGATTTGCATTCTCATAGTGGTACTACTAGCGCTACTCTTACGTGACTGGCGTGAAATTTGAAGAGACGTAATCTTTCAGATGTAGAAAAACACTTACCAACTTGCGTTTACGTCGCAGAACTACTTCTTGGATTACCGATTATTTTTCCTTCAGAGTGTATGTGTGCGTACGTTTATTTCAGTAATTATATAAATCACTACCTGAGAAACTCGATGTTTCCCAGATATGTGTATATTCCAGTCTTCTATTCCTCCCTCCTCTGTCTGTCCATCTCCTCCTCACCACACCACTATCTGTTCGTCTCCTCCCTCACCTGTGATTGTCCATCTCCTCATCCACCCCTCTCCACGTGCACCTCCTCATCCACCCCTTCTCTGTCCTTCACGCCGTTACCACCCCCACCCCCACCCCACTGGGAAGCTGTTGGTTTTTATCCCCACAGTATTTCCTTCCAAATAGTAAGCAATATGTGCACCAAGTTTGGCTTAAATCGACCCATGGGCATAGGGGATGTTCACAATATGAGTATGTGACATATATAAAACTAACTCTCTTTTGTTTTACACATTAAGACTCCAGAGACGATTTAAAATTTATCTGAGGTATTCAGTCACGTGGATTAATCTAAAGACACGAAACACGTTGACAAAATTGTTGTCTCATTGCAGTGCTCATTCTCGTGACCCAGTTGACACTAAACAGCACAAACAAGAGTCAATTTTAAAAAAATGTTCAAATGTGTGTGAAATCTTATGGGACTTAACTGCTATCATCATCAGTCCCTAAGCTTACACACTACTTAACCTAAATTATCCTAAGGACAAACACACACACACATGCCCGAGGGAGGACTCGAACCTCCGCCGGGATCAGCCGCACAGTTCGTGACTGCAGCGCCTTTGACCGCTCGGCTAATCCCGCGCGGCAGTCAATTTTCACTTCATACTTTTAAAAGTATTCCGAGTCAAGCAAATATAGGAAATAAGTACAACACATTGTTTTCTAATATTTTTACGTCATCCCTACTGATCAATACCCCCACTCCTAGTGGTAGTGGGGAATCATACTCCCACAGTATTCTTTTACAAATAATAAGTCATATAGCCAAGAAATTTGACTGAAATTGCTCCAGATGTTTATGAGTAATTCTCCAATGTTACTTCCTTTTCATCCCCACCAATATGGGATGTAGGGTGTTCTTTAACACCGCAGTACTTCTCTCCAGATAATAAGTGATATGTTTACCAATTATGGTTGTGTATGCAGCGAGCGACACCAAACGGTGAATGCTTCTCTTGTACTAACGCTATAGGTGCAAGCATAGTATTCACATTGGTCCCATCATACAGATTGTGCTCCACGTTTTTCCTTTAGTTTAATCGTGTAGTTTATTTTCTAAATCTGCCAACTTTGGCACAAATTGTGTGACATTTTACACCTTTCCATAAACACAGGTCCGTTGCTCTACAACTATATTCATCTGTTGTTGTCTTTACACGTTGTACTTAGATGTTATTGCTAATCAGTTCTAGATACGGTTATATGTTTTCGGTTGGTTAATAAGCACAGCCCTTTTTGTGTTTTGGACTGATCTGAAGACGATACGCTCTGATGAAAATACACCACAAAACTGTTCTTGCGCTCTAATACTAGTATAAAGACTTCAACATGTAACCTCCCCCCTCACTTATCGACCTTAATGACAGTGAAAAATTAAACCGCGTGTACCTAATGGAAATTTGGGAAAAGCAATCGTCACCGAAGTTAATCTATCGGTAAAGAGGGAGGAAAGGGTTACATCTAAATGAAAGGAAAAATGCAAATGAAACTGGTGGAAATTAATTTTGAAAAGGGGTAAAGTTAATAAAGAAAGTAAATGTGCGGCCGTTACGTTAACAATCAACTAGCGGTAATTAGATATTTGAGATTTGGGGGAAATCACGGTCGCCAGTCCTAAGGACGATTACTATAGTAACTGAAAAAGAAAGGTTATTACACATATAATTAACACTAGAAGCGTGGCAACTGAAGGTTGACACGTGTAGTGTGAAAACTGAAAGTTTGTCAGAAGTAATAAATTTTGCTACACTCTGACTTAATTTAGCAAAAGAATTAATAAAACCGGAAAATCGAAAGTTAATTTGGTGACTGAAGTTAATAGTGAGCTTTCTTTCTGAAGCACATCGAAATCCAGAAAAATACGGTTAGTCTTGGACTACCTCAACAATCATTACAAAAGCAACTTGACTCTACGCAATTTAGAAACAAGAGATTTAACTTTGAACTTGAATTAAATGATTCTGAACTATTAACAATAGTAAAATTTAGTACGTACCAAGCTGAGCTGCAGTCACAGGTAAGCTAAAATATGCTAACAAAACTCGCACTCTAAATTTGTGCTCGTGTAACCTAAATATTGTAGCCAGCTACTGAACTTTGAAATTAAAGCAGTGAAATCTAATTATATTATTTTAATGCTGGCGTTTGAATTTCAACGACACTCGGGTTCATTTCGGAAAAGGAAGGGACCCTGCTTGGCAATGAAATTGGGACAATGAGCAACAAAGGTTCATGCTAAGTTGCTGTAATTTTGCGAGGCAAATGGAACAATTTGAAAAGCTGAGGTCTGCCATACAGTTCTGAAACTTTACGTGCTTTTAGTCTTCCTTGTTGGTTGATTGAAGGTTTGAAGCCGTCGATCGAGGAGGTGGCGACAGTCACTCATTGTCGGCCGTCGCTGTTGCAGAAGCTGGATGTTGGCGCGCCTTCTTCTCGACACGGTCACCAGGCGAAACGGGCTCTTGATGTGCGCCAGCTAATGCTTCCCGTCCGCGACACCATGTCAGAAACTATTATCGCGAGTCGAGCGCAATTACATGCTGCCAAACCCCGAAAGCGCGGCAACTCGCGGGAGCGTCACACAACACCTGCTCCACTCGCTACTCCCGCCAGACTCTCACCGCTCTGCCCGCGCTCCACGCGGCAGAGTTAACACTACCAAAGATCCTACACACTTTGATTCTTCACACGACCTATCGATGTAATCGTTCGATAGCAGTTTTCCCTAGGCAAGACCCAGCGTAAAAATACAAATAATATTTACGAAACAAACCAATTATACATCGACATAAGTGCATAAATATATATATATATCCAAACAGTAAAGCAATTACAATATATAAAGAGACAGAAATGTCATATCTTGAGGTAACAAAACAAGGAAAAAAAATAATAGTACAATAGATGGAAATAGGAGGATATGCATTTCCGGCGTTACACGTGCCCCACATTGTCTGAGGATGTTCGTGTAACGTAAACAGACTCAGAAAATGTCCCAAAAAAAAAAAAAAAAAAAAAAACTGCGGAAATGCATATGCTCAAAACATCAACAAAATTTAGCATTCGTCTAATTAACCATAAATCAATTTTTTAGACCATAATAATTGAGTGGAGACACTCCTAATCTTATTCCACTCTGTCATCTTGCACAAAATAAAACAGGTTGACAACATATTAAAATTCATAGAAGATATAGAAAATGGTTTAGCTATTCCAAAATCATTAAAATTCGTAACACTATGAGAAATGGAATACTATTTGCAAAATTAATTAGAGTACATGGTCATAAAAACAGGTAGATCAAAATACGCAAATTAATAATTAATTACATAGAATACACATTTTTACATAACCTTTTCATAATTAATATCTCGTCATGAGATTCCACTTAACGCTAAACAAGAAAATAATATTCAGTAGATCGAAAAAAACATAAATATTGACAGCAGAATTCTTTCACATCAGCTGTCCGGGAAGAAAAACTAATCCGCCTTTCGTACTCGCAAGTACAAAGAATGCCGACAGCGGCACAAGAGCCAACAGCGGCACAAGAGCCGACAGCGGCTCGCCTCGCCAGTATTGTTGCGCCCGCGTGTGCGGCACGCTTGATCTCACTCGCCCTTGTGACGGCGTTTCCAGAACGTCCGTTTCACTGAATTCTTTAGGAAAAACTCACTCCCGAGTAATCTCAAGGAGTCCATTAATACTATCACAGTGGATAACTCAACACTGTCCATCATCACACGCATGTACTAGCCTGAAACTTAAAACAGCGTCTAAGTACATCGGCAATGACTAGTAAAACACATATTCATGAAATCTTACAGCTAGTTACAAAATCATATTTACGTTGCTTAATGTACTGTGACTCAGCTGAAAACTTAAATTAGCAGCTTGGATTTTTCAATTGATAAATAATCACTCTCTCTTAAATCATTTAGTCAAAATTAATTACTTATTAATCACAACTTCTTTAATGTCCTCTTGGTCAGTCAAAAGCATGGCAATCTAGCAAACCTTAAATCTTACACTCTATATTTACATATTGTACAAATTACCCATTGTGTGGTATTAATCGATCCTAGGTTGGTACAATTTCAAATCTATTATATTTCGTATACCTAATAGCTTTCCAGAGCTTGGATACTCTAAGCAATAAGCATTTGTGTGAGGTATACCAATGACTTTATATGGTCCATTATAAACAAACTTAAATTTAGAGATTTCATTGTCTATCTCGCTCGATTTCTCATGAGCTTTTACAAGTACTAAGTCTCCGATCGCAAACTTAGCAAAACGCGCTTTAGCGTCATGACGACGTATGCGAGCATCGGCTTTAAGCTTCATTACTTCTCGCAAACGATCTTTTTTCACACCAATACTAATGTCAATCCGTGGAGGGAATTTGATTATCTCTTCCACTAAACTTTTACTTCTGTCATCCAACAGGATTTCCTCTGGAGAAAATCCCGTCGATTCATGTCTCAAGGTGTTCATAATTCTCTCAAATACTGCTACATATTTGCCCCATGCCCTATGGTTGTGATGGCAATAGGTACGGCACAGTCGGCCTAGCTCGCGCATATACCTCTCAGCGGGATTCCCAGCCGGACAATAAGCTGAAATATGGATCACCTCGACCCCATTACTTTCCAAGCCTTCATTCCACAACTTAGAAGTAAATTGTGCCCCATTGTCTGATAGAATCGCCTTGGGCTTACCAATATGAACAAAATAATCGTTCACAAGCTTGCTATAGACTGCTTTGGCTGTAGCTTTCCTAATCGGGTATAGTTTGATGAACTTGGAAAAAGCTTCTAGCACTACTAAAATGTAAGCAAAGTTTCCTGATGACTTGGGCAAAGGTCCGTACAAGTCCACGCACAGTAACTCAAAGGTGTCGTTAGGCCTTATACTTTGCATAGGACCACGACTCGTACAGTTGGTAACCTTCACCTTCTGACATAAATCGCAAGTTTTCACTCTGTCAGTAACTCGTTTTAACATGTTGTTGAAATGCACTACTTCACTCAGCTTTTCCGTACATTTCTTTGGTCCACAGTGACCATACGCCAAATGGTAGTAGTCTATTATTTCCGTGACGTATTTGCTGGGCCAGCATACCCGCCAAATATTACTATCTTCACCCTTACGTATGTACAAGATATGATCGTATATCTTGTAATACTTCCTTAATTTCTCTCCTTCTGGACTCTTTTCATCATATCGGGTTTTCACCATATTTAAACAACCATCCTCGTTCTGATGACGACGTAGATTCTTACAGATGTTCATTATTAATTTACGTCCCTCAACTTCTTTAAAATAGTACAATTTGACCACTCCATCTGCCTCATCTTTCAATAGACCTTGATTAGACTCGGGCAACCGCGACAGCGCATCCGCTACGCAATTGTCGGTCCCTTTTACGTAACAGATGTCATAGTTAAATTGCTGTAAATACAGCGACCACCTAGTCAGTCTTTCGTGAAGTAGTTTACAATCCTTCAGATAAGTGAGCGCCTTATGGTCCGTATGAATAATCACCTTACGGTCCCATAGGTAACCCTTGAACTTCTTGAATCCCCACACGATAGCGAGACACTCTTTCTCAGAAATCGTGTAGTTTCGCTCACTTTTTGATAAAGTTCGACTCGCGAACGCTATCGTCCGGTGTTCCTTATCCTCTCCTTTACCAACTTCTTGGAACAGTTCTACCCCCACCCCGTAATTCGACGAATCCGTTCCCAGATGGAAGGGTAGCGATAAATCAGGATGAAATAGTATGTTAGATCTTAACAACTCGTCTTTTAATCTCTCGAAAGCGGTCTGACACCCATCAGTCCACACAAACGGAACATTTTTGCGTAAGAGGTTATTCAAATTTTCATCATTAAACACTTGTCCTTTTACAAATTTACGGTAAAATCCTGTGAGCCCTAGAAAACTTTTTAACTGTTTCCTAGACTTGGGTGGAGGACAATTCCTTATTGCCTCTAGTTTCTCTGGGTCCTTTGTAATACCAGCAGTGGTAATTACATGCCCTAAAAATTTCAGTTCCTGCTTCACAAATTCGCATTCCTTTAGCTTTAGAGTCATTCCGCCACGGCGCAATGCTCTAAAAACTTCATCTAACAGGTCACAATGGTCATGCCAAGTGGCATTGGCCAACAATAGGTCGTCAACATATACAGTTAATCTTGAACTCAAAGCCGGTCCTAGCACTTTATCTAGGGCCCTGATGAATACGGACACAGATATATTAAGTCCAAACGGCAGTACTCTATACTGATAACACCTGCCCGCAAACAAGAAGGCGGTGTATGGCCTAGATTCTTCTTCGAGTTCTATTTGCCAGTAACTAGCCGTCAGATCGAGGCTAGTCATGAATTTAACGTCATGAAAACGTTGCAAAATGTCCTCCATACTCTCTGGTCTGTCTGTTTCACGTCGAACGACCCTATTCAACGTGCGTGCGTCAATCACAATACGCACACTACCATCCCGTTTTGCTACAATGACCAAACCGTTATTATATGGACTCGTACTTCTTTCAATCACTCCCCATTCGATCATCTTATCTATCTCCCGTTGCACTGCTTCCTTTTTGGACAGCGGTATAGCATACGGTCTCACGAAGAATGGTTCGTGCGGAATCACATGCAACTTGCAGTTATATCCTTCCACAAGTCCCGGTTTGTCTGAAAACACACTCTTATTCTTCATTATTACTTCATACAGGCCTCGTCTTTGTTCGTGTGTTACGTTTGACACACCGTCTACAATACTTTCCAATTCACTTTCTACACTATTGTCAATGCCGAGATTCCTCACATTACAGTAGTTCAAATTCATACCTACGTCAATAGCATCCGGCCAATTAACAATGTGTATAGGCTGGTATTGCCTATGCACACCGTCTCCTGTCTCGTCAAAACTAACTACTATTGTTTTATCTTGTGACGTACATGTCAAAGTTTTGCTTTCGCAATTAATCACTGCACGGTACTTTAATAGCCAATCTAACCCGATAATTACTTCCGTAGTTAAGTCTGGCACGACGACAAACTCTTGTTCAAATCGTGCCCCACAAATCTCGAAGTTGACAAAAATTTGTTTCGTGACCGGTTTACCGGCCTTCCCAGTAGCACCGATAATTTTCACTCCTGTTACTGGCACAACTACGATGCCAGGTCTGTCTTTCAGTAACTCAAATATTTTGCCAGATACAGCACTCAATTCTGCACCGGTGTCAATCAACACGTTTAGTTGTAGGTCGTGCATATTAACAGACACTACTATCTGTCTACACTTGTCCTCGACTGTTTCTTTATTTTCCCACAGTAAATCCTCGTCTATATCCAGGTCATTCCAGAAAAAACCATCCGGCTTTGATCCTAAATCCGGTTTATCTGGCGGCTTTTTCAGCCTCTGTTCACATACAGTTTTAATTTCAACACGTTTGTCCTGAGGCTTAGTCTGTGGCGTCGCCTCCAATACCGAAACCTTTTCCTGTAACTCGTCAACTAGTGAGTGTTGCTTTGCTATCAATTCACTAATTGTCACCTTCGTTGATTCCTCATTGGTCAGATTGATCTCATCTGCCAATCTACCTGGAGGAATGTGCCCAGTAGCATCTGAAATTACTTCCTCTGGATCTGCGCAACCCACACTGCTATCGTCTGACTGTATAATGTCAGCTCTAACCTCATACACGCTGTAATCTATGTGCTTTTCTACCAATCGTGTCCGGCTATCACTAAAATTTTCGTAATCTTTCTCCTTAATACTCTCGCAATGTTTAAACTGGAGGTTTGCGTCGGATGGGTCGGCTACTTCTACCACTATAACTTTCGGATAAGTCTGCCGGTTAGGGCCAGAACTTTCCGTTACTCCTTCAACATCTAACTCCTGCGGGACGAAACACGACGAATCTTGCTCGTGCTGCCCATTAACATCAACTATTTCTGGTAAAGTCTGCCGGTTAGGGCCAGAACTTTCAATCACTTCACAAATACTATCTTCCTGTGGGACGAGACGCGGAAAATCCTTCACGCGCTCCCCATAAACGCTTCTCCCATACAGACCCCTATAATCTCTTAGTTCGTCGTGTAAGCGACCGAACTGCCTTAACCAGACCTCATCCCTCTCTGCATCCCCTCGCTCGATGACGGACATGTTATCCGACATCTGATCTTCTCTCAACAATTGCGAATCATTCTTAAACTCAATCTCCAGTTCCGCTGTGGGTATTACAGCTGCCACTTTATAATCGATTTCCGGAACACTACTTAAATTGTTCTCACTGACAGTGAATGTATTTTCTACTGCCGTGTATACAGCTGATCTACTACTTGTGGGCGCACTCCTTTCTCCTAACACTGGCACACTCTCCCGCCGTTGATTATTCCACACGGAATTTTCCCATCGACGACACCTGGGTTTTCTCCTGCTATTGGGCCGCCAAAATTTCTCCACGCCCGGTCGGCCCCTCACCGGCGCGGCTAATGGTTTCCCTGTCTCGTCCCAGCAGATACGCTCCCCGGATACTGCTGAGGCGGCTGGTCACACCCTCTGGCGTTATTACTGTTCTGCGCAGCCCGTATCACGCTAGTATGATACTGGTTTCCGTCATTCCGGTTATTATTTGCATTGTACCGATTGTTATTACGGTCCGAACCATTATTGTTATTGCTGCCATGGTTGCGGTATGCATTATTCCCATGGTTATCGTTGTTGTGGTTGCTGTGGTACCCGTTGTTGTTACCACGGCCTCTACCACTGTCGCGATTATTGCGCCAATTGTCCTCGTCCTCCACTCTTTCCAGGAAATCATTTATTGTCCTGTAATTGCTTCCTACGTAGCGTTTTGTATCATCTGGAAGCTTTTTGTAGAGTTCCCAGACTATTTCGGATTCCGTGCGGCGATCACGCAAATATTCCAACTTGCGGATCCAGCCCTCACAAAACTCCCTCATCGAACCGCGCGAATTCGCATCGAAAGGCCTCGATACGACAAATTCGCGCCAGACACTTTGCTGTTTTTGCTCTGACCAGTATTCAGCCAGAAACAAATTTTTAAACTCGTCAAAAGTCAGGTTCGTAATGTTGAGGTTTAGGCCCCAACGCTTGGCATCACCAGCCAACACATCAATAACCGCATTAATTTTTCTCTCATTAGTCCATGATCTGGGTAAAACTCTTTCACAATTTTTAATGAAATCCGTCGGGTGTATACCGCCTTTTTTCAAGGGGTCGAACCGCTCCTCTTTCGTCAACAACTCCGAACTATGTGCACAGATTGGCACATAGCTCTGTTTTTCGTCAAGTTTCCTTTCTAATTCCGACACCCTCGTAATCACTTGGCAAGTGGTTGTCGCAAGCGTTTCCACTTCCCTCTTTTTCTCTTCGCAGGTGTTAGCCTGCTTCGTCACTTTGGTATCTACTTCGGATACTAAAGCCTTTAAAGTTTCCACCTTCTGTTGATCCTCTTTTCTCACTAATTGAATTTGTTCCGTCACCTTATTCTCGATGATCGGAGCAACTGCGTCTCCTACACTTTTCTCGATTCTGCTAATTTCGGAATCAAAACGAGTATTTATGCTCGCAATTTCCGCCTGAACGCCTATCATTTCCTGTTTAAGGTTACCGATTTCGGTATTAATCACGACAATATCGTCTTTGATTTTATCAACTTTTGTGTTAACAACTTCAACATTGTTGTTAACAACATTAATAGCTTTGTTCTGATTGTCTAGCATTCGTTCAATTTTTTCAGACAGAGCTACTTGCTTGGCAGCCTGAGCTGCTTGCTCGGCAGCCTGAGCTTCTTGCTTGGCAGCCTGATCTTTAATTTCTGCCGATTGACTCTTGATTTCGTTAATCAAAACATTCAATAAATCAGTTAAATCCCCGGAAACCACCGATTTTACTTCCGTAGCGGCTTCCTCTTTCATTGTCCCCCCGTATTCGTCATCAAGGGATTCAGATTTGATTTTCACTTCCGATTCCGAAACATTTTCTAAAGTCTGGAATTCCATTTCTGCTCTTTGTTGCGTTTCGGCGGTCGCATCTTTCATGCTAACCGCCTGCTCCGGAACAATGGGTACCGCTGTGCCCGTTTCCCACTGTTCGACCGATTGTTCCGTATCCAAGTCTACCAAATTTTGGTAATTGTTGCCTTCACTCATTTTAATAATTTTCAATATAAATGCAAAATCTCAACTCTAATTAGGATTCCTCACACGAATATTCTCGCTGACGTATCGACCATTTCGTAACCAGTACTTTGTTACGAGATTTGCACAATGCAAAATTCGTGTCCAGAACAACCTCAAATTTGAAGATGGTCCTGTCACCAGGTCGCCACGTGTAACCTCCCCCCTCACTTATCGACCTTAATGACAGTGAAAAATTAAACCGCGTGTACCTAATGGAAATTTGGGAAAAGCAATCGTCACCGAAGTTAATCTATCGGTAAAGAGGGAGGAAAGGGTTACATCTAAATGAAAGGAAAAATGCAAATGAAACTGGTGGAAATTAATTTTGAAAAGGGGTAAAGTTAATAAAGAAAGTAAATGTGCGGCCGTTACGTTAACAATCAACTAGCGGTAATTAGATATTTGAGATTTGGGGGAAATCACGGTCGCCAGTCCTAAGGACGATTACTATAGTAACTGAAAAAGAAAGGTTATTACACATATAATTAACACTAGAAGCGTGGCAACTGAAGGTTGACACGTGTAGTGTGAAAACTGAAAGTTTGTCAGAAGTAATAAATTTTGCTACACTCTGACGTAATTTAGCAAAAGAATTAATAAAACCGGAAAATCGAAAGTTAATTTGGTGACTGAAGTTAATAGTGAGCTTTCTTTCTGAAGCACATCGAAATCCAGAAAAATACGGTTAGTCTTGGACTACCTCAACAATCATTACAAAAGCAACTTGACTCTACGCAATTTAGAAACAAGAGATTTAACTTTGAACTTGAATTAAATGATTCTGAACTATTAACAATAGTAAAATTTAGTACGTACCAAGCTGAGCTGCAGTCACAGGTAAGCTAAAATATGCTAACAAAACTCGCACTCTAAATTTGTGCTCGTGTAACCTAAATATTGTAGCCAGCTACTGAACTTTGAAATTAAAGCAGTGAAATCTAATTATATTATTTTAATGCTGGCGTTTGAATTTCAACGACACTCGGGTTCATTTCGGAAAAGGAAGGGACCCTGCTTGGCAATGAAATTGGGACAATGAGCAACAAAGGTTCATGCTAAGTTGCTGTAATTTTGCGAGGCAAATGGAACAATTTGAAAAGCTGAGGTCTGCCATACAGTTCTGAAACTTTACGTGCTTTTAGTCTTCCTTGTTGGTTGATTGAAGGTTTGAAGCCGTCGATCGAGGAGGTGGCGACAGTCACTCATTGTCGGCCGTCGCTGTTGCAGAAGCTGGATGTTGGCGCGCCTTCTTCTCGACACAGTCACCAGGCGAAACGGGCTCTTGATGTGCGCCAGCTAATGCTTCCCGTCCGCGACACCATGTCAGAAACTATTATCGCGAGTCGAGCGCAATTACATGCTGCCAAACCCCGAAAGCGCGGCAACTCGCGGGAGCGTCACACAACACCTGCTCCACTCGCTATTCCCGCCAGACTCTCACCGCTCTGCCCGCGCTCCACGCGGCAGAGTTAACACTACAAAAGATCCTACACACTTTGATTCTTCACACGACCTATCGATGTAATCGTTCGATAGCAGTTTTCCCTAGGCAAGACCCAGCGTAAAAATACAAATAATATTTACGAAACAAACCAATTATACATCGACATAAGTGCATAAATATATATATATATCCAAACAGTAAAGCAATTACAATATATAAAGAGACAGAAATGTCATATCTTGAGGTAACAAAACAAGGAAAAAAAATAATAGTACAATAGATGGAAATAGGAGGATATGCATTTCCGGCGTTACAAACATTATCAATATTTCTCCTTCTTCAACAAGATATACAAAGCATGACTACAACACTAGGACCGAGAAAGCACAACAAAGATTATAGGGCTTAACAGTAGTACAAAATCAGATTCTTGTGTACATACGTATTCAAGAAACCAGCTGAAAGTATTAAATTTCACCCAGGTGATGTTGTGGAAGTTAAGTAGGAAAGAAATGATATTCTTCTACTCCACTGAAAATCATCTCATCGAAGCTCTCAAAATCAACGTTTTAGCTTTTTGTAATGAATAGTAGCTCTGTAATACATTACTGCGTGCTCCAGTCACATCAATGTGATCACCATCTCTGTTCAACGTGCAAGAACTACACAAAGACGGAACGTGGCAGCACTAGCAGTGCAGGGTATATAAAAATTATCTGTAGGGTCGCGGAAAACAGTGCAGTCGTTGTTGTAATGCGGAAACGGGCATATATATCTGACAATCGAAACGGTATGAACATTGGCTTTCAGTCCAAGGGTTGAAGCATTTCCAAAACGGCTAACTTTGTAAACTGTTCGCGTGACACAGTGGTTAAAACATACCGTGCAAGACAAAATGGCACTATGAAAACCTGCGCCCAGGCAGCTACGATGCAGCACAGGCCATAGATGACAGGGCGAATAGACGTGTAACAGTTGAGCATTTGGCCGGCCAGATGAACGAAGGGGCTGCCGACCGTGTCTTCTGAACTACCGTTCAGCGAACACAGTTGGTTAGGGGCCTGCGCAGCAAGCGGCTGCTTGCTGACTGCTGTTCATCGGCAACGAACGCCGGAACTCGCACGCCGATGCCGCAAATGGCTCGTTTGAAACTCCTCCGATGTGAGCTGCTTTCTGCAGATGCCTAGAAATACTTCGCAGGTTCTCTCTGTTAATACACATTTTTACAATTCTCTGTAAATGTGCATGGGTGCCACAGAGGGTATTGCCGAACTTAGGAGGCCTAGAGGGACCATTTGCCATTTTAGTCACGTACGTGTCAATGTTTCATCTCCACGGTTACGCTTCAGGAGGGGGTGAAACAGGACCACAGAAAATTCGTAAGTAGCCTTCGCTGGCTCGGATTCCGTTCAAATTCTGTCGAACGGTTTTGTACGGTCCGAAGTGGTGCGTCAGGGCAAAAACTGCACTTCAAAGAGGTGAGATCACGATCAGGGTGGTTGCAGGTTCAATTGCCTAGGAGGTGTCAAAAGTGTGAGACGTTGTCAACAATGTCATCCTGTTCCTCGTTCCACTGCTAACTGTCGTTTTCTACCGCAAAGAGTGTGTGAATCGACGTCCCACGGAAAGATGTTGTTTCATTGACGCAATTTGTGCCTTCTTCTGAGGCAGTTTTGTTTCTGTTACGAGTGGCGGTGTCTCTGAATTGTTTTCTTCGGCAACTCGTAAGGAATCCGCGCGATTTCAACGCTGGGCGTCGCAATTCTGACCTGTGTCGCAGCAGTGTCGAAAGAGGGGGCAAAATGTGGATAAGAGGGGCTCTGACGACCTCCTCATCGTGTGACACGTCCACGGTGGCGTTGAGCACATCTGCGCCGATGTGATATCATTACCCCACTTTAACTGCTGAGATGCGGCTTTCTTCGCATGTGTCGACACCTTGTTGCTTGAAGCGTCGTCGAGCCCGGGGTTAAGGTCGCAGGGCACCATGCTTTTGCACTATTGCAAATGAAGGTAGTAGGAAACTTTGAGCTAAACTTCAAACTTATCCGCCTCAATGTGAGACAATTACCGGCATTCGAAAAAGTGATTCTTTAATTCTATTGGGCAGTGTAGTAGATTAAAATTGTGTGACAGAAGGGACTCGAAACTCAAACCTTTTCCCTTCGAGGGGAAGTTATCTGTCGACTGTGGCATCCAAGTTAGACACACGACCCACCCTCATAGTTGCGTGTCTTCCCAATCTCGTTTACTTTCCACCGCAGTTTTGGAAAGAGATAGGCGAGTATAGGAAAATAAACTTCATCGGGCGTGTTTGAAGCAGAGAATTATATGGCTTCCTCTGCTTCTGTGATCCGATGCACAGGGAAGATTTACCTCGAATGGAAGGAAATACGGTTATTTGAGGGCGAAAAGGAGAGAGAGAGAGAGAGAGAGAGAGAGAGAGAGAGAGAGAGAGAGAGAGAGAGAGAACGGGGATGGGGAGCAAATTAATATCTGAACACTATTGGCAGCTTTCAGTCTTCGCTTTCCCTAAAAAAGAATTATACATTTAGCGAGCAAGAAAAATTGAGAAAAACATAAAAACACATCAGACTCCACAAGTGTGCTGATTGTTGATAGGAGAGTACGCTGATAATTGTTTTAATATGTCCATGTTCACAATGAACGCAGGTCTTCTACCAATTTTCCTCCTGAAGTATATCTGAAAGGAAGAAAACCAGTGACTATCAGATTTCTGGGAAGATATTTGATTACGGATCTGACGTGAACTAAAAAATATCTGATTTTGTAGCGTGTTCCAAACGGATCTTCCGTCATTACCTTTGATATCAATTTTTCGAAAACGGACGACATAAGGCCTAAAATCTATTACAAGAATTGTATTGTATTGTGTTGTATTGTATTGTACTGTATTGACGTGCGGACCTAGAAACGACGGAGAGGCGTTATCCCCGCCGCAGCCCTCAAAACAGGCCACTTCAGTCCACTCAGCCCACCGCCGCCCAACACCGAACCCAGGCTTATTGTGCGGTTCGGCCCCCAGTTGACCCCCCTGGGAACAACTCACACGAGACGAGTGTAGCCTCAAATGTTATTTTGCGTGGTACAGTAATTATGGTGTACGCGTACGTGTAGACGGTGTTTGCGCAGCAATCGCCGACAGAGTGTAACTGAGGCGGAATAAGGGGAACCAGTCGGCATTCGCCAATGCAGATGGAAAACCGCGTTGAAAACCATCCACAGTCTGGCCGGCACACCGGACCTCGGCCCTAATCGGCAGGGCGGATTCGTGCCGGGGAGTTCATTTACCTATGTGCAACAGATCATACAACAAAATATTCATCCACCGCATGAAAATTAATTGAGTTCGCTGCAGCTAGGCAATCTGAAGTAAAAACAAAGAAAAAGTTACACTTGTTCTGACTGCTGCTACAACTGAAGTTGCTTGAGTTAGAAGAGGTAATGGGACTGACTTCCTCGAAGTGGGGCTTGCGTTTACATATTACCTCGGAATTTCGTCAGGTTACTAGCTTGGGGAAGACGGCAAGCAGCGCGGTGGGCGCATTCCGAGCTAACTCTCTGCCAGCAGCCCCTTTCTAATCCGATTGCGAGTATCGGATTATGTCCAACTCTGGCAGCTCCTCAGGAAAAGGAGCCGTGGGAACCGGCATGCACTGCTGCGCTGGTGCTTCAAGAGCGGCCTCTCGCAGAACTTAACAGCTGACGTGCCTTGGTCTATACAGAGTTAAGCAAAAGTGTTCCGTCTTCCTACAGCAGATAGGAAACAAGTCCAATAAATATATGTTCCGAAACAAATACTTGTCGAGCTATTGTCTGTGCTGTCTCGCGACAGCTATCTGTTGTTGACACTATAGGAGGTTTCCAGTGTCATTACTTATTTTTACACATCCTTGAGCACTTCTTCTGGTAGAATCACACTTAGCTATGCTCAGATTTGGTCAGGATCGTGGGACACACACTCCTGTAACGTATGCAGGTTTTGATTGGTATAGAATAAACCAATGCCTTTAAATGTGTCCAGATTCAGAAATCAAAGGGGTTAAGATCACGTGAACGGCCAGACACTTTGAGTGCCATACCCGTAGTATTAGGAAAGACTGCCGTGCTCGTGACGTCATGGGTATATTACGGGCATGGCTTTCTGTACAAAATTGAAGAGAATGTAATATTAATGGCATGGCACTCAAAGTGCTAAACCTTAATCTTAGGTATTGTCATATGAAGCATAGAAAACGTGGTCGGCCCGTCGTGCAGAAACAACATCCGTTGCCTTTCTGCAGTTATAACGTTCTCCAATACGGAGGGCAATTTGTCACTGAGAAAATGGTGGTAACAGTACCTGTTAATTTTTCTGGTAAGGTTTATGGCCTTACGAAAGACGTTCATTAAATAGTCACCTTTCAAATCACTCATTTTACGCGAGTTCTGAGAAGCTAAGCTGTTGCAAAGACAGCCTGTATAGGAGCTAAGCGTACCACTCTCTGGCTGGTGAAGTGAGGTATGTCTCTAGGGGGGCGATACTTTGGTGCCAAATGATCAATAGGAGACTTAGCGAGGGCAGAGTTGCGTCTTAGTGTATCACGTTCAAGCTTCGTTCATTCCGTTTCTGGTTCCGCCCTGCTATGGGCAACTGGTGTTTCCTGCTTCTCAGTGCTTGTTGAAGCTGACTTATGGCTAATATGTATTTGAGTTGAAACCGTGTTCCGACAGCCATTGCCATGCAACAATCTAGAAGGATTTCTGTGACACCGCAGCACGCTCCAGGTGCCTGGCGTAATATTTCGTTTTCACCTCTGTCAAGTCTGCTGACGTACTTCCAGCTGTGTCCACACTTAAATCCCGTTATAGATCATGCTCCATGCTCGTGGTAAAGCATCTGTATTTCACTTGTCACTCTGTGAGGTAAGCGCACTGGTTTCGTGACACTCTAGTTGATTTAATATCACTCAAAAGTATGCTGTTGTAGCGAACATGGACAACGAGCAGCTGTATAATGGAATGATGCCAGTGAAAATGTCTGCCTTACCGCGATTCGAACCCAGATTTTCCGCTTATCTCAGGCGATCGTCTTACTGTTGGACTATCCGACCACACTTCACGACCAAACCCATACTTCCACCTGACATCTACCACGTATCTGCAACCTGGACCGCTACATCCATTATGTACATTTACGGACAGGGGAGTAATTTTAATTGCAAGTCACTTGCCCGATGTCGGCGGATAAATACGATAATTCAGCGCTTGGGTTGTTCAAGAGTATGATGCAGTGTTTCTTTGGATATGCATGCATGTCCAAAGGAACAGGAGCTGCGGCGACTAAAGCCGTTCTGAAATACGTGAAATGTATTTTCACTTGCGGATATGGACAACCATCAACTGTATAACGGAATTATGACAGTGAAAATGCGAGTCGGACCGGTGCTCGAACCAGAATATGCCGCTTATCGCGAGCGGTCACGTTACCATTAGGCTATCCGAGCACGCTTCACGGCCAGACCAAAACTTTCATATGTCGTCAACCATGTGTCTTCAACCTACACGTCTGAACAACAGGGACACCGCAGTATCGTATTCTGTCGCAAATGAGGTATCCCTTTATTCTGATTAGCATTTATCGTTGACTTTTGTACCCCATGGAACTCATTGTTCGAAGTCCATCGTTAATAATGAGAAATTTCCCAAACGGATTTTTTATTTATTTCCATTCTTTATTTATTTATGAAATCAGCACAATATATTGATGGCACAAGTGTTCCCATATTCATTCTTGCTGCTGTATTCCATTTGAGCACGAACTTGAAAGTGATTCAGATTTCAGCGGAATTATTTATCGAAGGGAAAGCAGCTACTATTGGCAGTAATTTATGGTTTCTTCCCTTTCCTTTACAACTTTTAAGGTAAATAAGCATTGCCGAGAATACGAGACTTCATAATGTTCAAGATTATCTTCGACGTGACTGTTATATTTAGTGGTTTTTGTGGTTAGACGTTAGACTTACAGTGTGAGGTTGGTCACCCTAATTACACAAGATTTGTCTATATGTAGATCAGATCTACCCTTCTCAGTCATGCTCGGTCAGTATCATGTATACTCGTGGTCTTAGTCATTCCCATGTTTGTTCATGCCCTGATTTTTTCCCCTTCCACAATGAAAACATCTCCTGCTCTTAAATATTTGTATTATGCCATGGGCAACATCGCTAGGAGGTTCTTCGGTCAATATCTTTTATAAAAGGGACATAATTTTATGGAATTTTGCTGAAGCCACAGTTTTGACATACACAGTTCAGTTCGGTGAAAGAGGGGAGGCTTTTACCTATGACTCTGTGGCCCACAATTCCTGTCCAGACATCGATTCTAAGGCGAAGTTGATTCTTTTCTTCCATGATTGTTCGAGAATTTGCTTCTGGCGTTTATTGTAGTAATTTATTATTCCACCCTGTTTGCATTCCGTGTCATATGTACGACAGGGCTTCACACAGAACGTACTCCGCGAGCAGGCGGTGACCAGCACTCAGTACTCTACACCCTCCGTCGTCACAGGGAACTGAGTGGGCAGTTACTGGAAAACTTGGATAAACGAGGAAATCGATCTTGAATGAAATAGTTGAAAACTTTAGAGTTATGCCTGTCGCACTGCAGATCAATTACTTCAAGCTGCAGATCAGAGAGTATCGGGTACTGGAGGCTTTTTCATTTTCCCTTTCAGTTCCGCTACGAATCCTTACTTATTTCCAAACAAGACCGACGCTCTTCCTGTAGACACGTAAACTAATAAATTAGGTGACAAGCCTACATTTTCTACACCTCCTTCAACTCTGCTAAGAATATGACATTGAGACGCTTGATTTTGATACCAGAAGTTTCATAGTGCGTTAAAGAAAATGCAAGAAACTTTTTACAAAAATTTCTAAACCTGACTCCTAACATCGTCTGCCATAAGATGTGTAAGACGTGTGACTGCCATGTTTGATAACGACAGAAGCGAAAGTCTCCTACCTGAAACTGACGTAATGGTTCAAATAGCTCTGAGCACTATGGGACTCAACATCTGTGGTCATCAGGCCGCTAGAACTTAGAACTACTTAAAAGTAACTAACCTAGGGACATCACACACATCCATGCCCAAGGCAGGATTCGAACCTGCGACCGTAGCGGTCACGCGGTTCCAGACTGAAGCGCCTAGAACCGCAGAAACTGACGTAAATTTTCAATCGCTGCTACCAAGTAAAGTTATTAAATCGCCAACCGTGAAGGGGCGCAAAGACTGCTTAAAGTAGTGCAAATTCGTAGCTCATCCGAGCAGCACACTCACTTTATTCTTCTTCCATCAAGAAGCTTCCTTTTGAATTTTAGAGCCTCTCGTACTCAGTCGGCTATTTCACACTTTTCGTTTCTGTATTCATTGAAGTGGTAGCGCATGTAGTGACGTAGAAAATTCAATTTGCTGGCAGTGTTGAGTGTCCTTCGACACACCAAAAATTTGGCATGAGGGTGCCTACTTTTTTTGTAATAAGATAAGACTGTTCACCCTGCGGATTGAAGGCATTGTCGGTGTTATGCACATCCGACTCGTCATTGCTGCTATTAGATTGGCACTGCTGTCATAACTGACGCTCCCCTATTTCACAGTTGGCGCTTCTTCCGTGCTACCGCGATCACCGACTGGGTGCGCATCTCTCTCTCTCTCTCTCTCTCTCTCTCTCTCTCTCTCTCTCTACCACGCCGCAATTGGTCTATTGGTCTGTTAGCGGGAAAGATCGTCAGCAGGCGCGATTGCTCACGCTCAAAATCAGCGACTTGTTAAGCACTGATGTAAGCTGCAAACAGCAGATCTCCAGCGCCGTCCTTGGAATCTGTTGGCAGAAATGGAATTTGGCATGGTGCTCTTGTGGCCTAAGAGCTTGTACACGCCGCAAGTGATACGAATAATGTAATCGGTAGTACAGAATTGACCCAGTCTTTGCACGCTTGTTTTAGGCTAGTCTGATGGTTTCATCCGCCGTGTGAACTGGGCGAGCTCTGTTGCGATCCCTTATCCGTGTTGCGAATGATCGCGTATTTAAAATTTGCAAGTCAAAGAAATAACCCGCTGAATTTTTTTTCTGCTCTAAAACGTCATTCAGTATATCGTACAGCGTACACGAGATAGGCCTGTCGATTAACGTTCGCTAAACCATCTCTAGGAATTTCTCACGCTAAATAACAGGACTTCATGGAGATAAGACTGGGAAGATTAGGGCTCTTATGAAGGCATTTAGACAGTCGTTTTACTCTCGCTCCATTTGCGAGCGGAACAGGAAAGGAAATGACTAGTAGTATCACAGGGTACCCTCCTCTTCACACAGTACTGTGGCTAACGGAGTATGCACGTAGATGTGTATGTAGATGCAGACTCAATTTCAAATTTCGCTTTTCACGCCGTGTGCAATCACGAATCAAGTTCTGATGAAAACTCTGAACTATACCTATGTAATAGTTTATGTAGAACATATTTTAAATGATTTAATTCTCGTGATTTTATGATAGATTTAGGTGTTTGTTTATTCTCACGAATTTTTGTAATAAACCATGTCTTTGATTTGAGTACATATTGTAACTGTACATTATAGTAAGAGGTTGAAAATTAGAAAATATTATCAAAAATCATTCACCTTGCTACAAGAAAAGTCCAGTCACTCCAGAGGTAGGGACAGAACCAGGAAATAAGCGGGATGTCGCAAGTGGATTAATACTCAGCACGTTAAAATACCGCGTAGACCGTAGAGAGAGAGAGAGAGAGAGAGAGAGAGAGAGAGAGAGAGAGAGAGGAACTCAGCAGAAAATAGCACGGGACAGAAAACCAATGGAAACGTGACACGCACATTCTTTAGCTCGTGAGAGATGTCGAAAGGAACTGTACCTATTTAAAAAGAACCAGTTTCAGGGAACCTACACAGCTGTTAAGAGCCTGTTAAGTAAATATAGCAAATAATAAGAACACATGTGGTCATTGCGACACGTCATATCCTCACGTTACCTCCCTATAAATACGCGAACTCTCCAGCTCTCAAGAACCTGATCATTGGGATCGATATCCTTCAAAGTTAAAGGGCTCGATTCCATGATAACGATACTGTAGCATTTTTATGTGCTACATAGTCCAAAACAGTTTATGAACCAGATGAAGATAGACCTGAGATGCCAGTCTTCACATGATGAACTTCATATTGTTCGCAACCTACCATTGCTGATGGAGAAGCATACAGTCTTCCGGCAACACCACATCGTGGAGTGGTGACAGCACGGAACTTCAGTGCGGAAACAGCAGCAGGGTCTCCTGGTATCTACGTTCCTATTCAACGCTTAGGCACCTCTGGGTGCCGAAACCCACCTGGCCAGTATAAAGGTGATCCACCGACTACACGACTTCCTACAACACCATATGGGGATGGGTTATCAAAGGTCAACACAGAATTCAGAATGTGATCGAGCACACTCCAGCAGGTATTACGAGACCCTTCACGTTGGACAATAGCCGCGGCGGTAGCGCGCTGCAGTGCGAGGTCACTCACTCTTTGCCTGAGCCTGCAGATGTGGAACTGACTAGGCAGCCATCAGCGGGAATCCAACACTCAGCTGAATGAGGCATCGCCTAGAAGGCCGGTGTGGAACAAGATGACTGATAAATAATAGAACTCTGACAATATTTTTCTAGCGTCAAAGACGCTTCACAGGTACCCAACTGCTATCTTGACTTCATGCAGAGGGGTCTTCGCTCAGACTCTCTGTAATATTTCCTAGCCGGCCGCGGTGGCCGTGCGGTTCTGGCGCTGCAGTCCGGAACCGCGGGACCGCTACGGTCGCAGGTTCGAATCCTGCCTCGGGCATGGGTGTGTGTGATGTCCTTAGGTTAGTTAGGTTTAAGTAGTTCTAAGTTCTAGGGGACTTATGACCTAAGACGTTGAGTCCCGTAGTGCTCAGAGCCATTTGAACCATTTGAGTATTTCCTAATTGATCATCTCCAGGAGACGAGGTACTGGCAGAAGTAAAGCTGTGAGTACCGGGCGTGAGTCGTGCTTCGGTAGCTCAGTGGTAGAGCACTTGCCCGCGAAAGGCAAAGGTCCCGAGTTCGAGTCTCGGTCGGGCACACAGTTTTAATCTGCCAGGAAGTTTCATCTCCAACAGTGTTCAGTGATCAAATGCATATTTCCCACCTTAAGATTCATTGCTAGAGCCACAATAGTGATTTTCGTAGTGTTAATCGTTCCATTGCATACATTTATTCCAGTATCGGGTCTTGAGAGTGTGTCTTCATCGTGATTAGTTGCGTTTCAGTTAACTTCACCCACAAACACATGAGGTTTTGCGTAAATTGGTGATTTTGACAATAATGAATGAAATTGGGAGATTCTGTGATATAGTCGGAAATTTAACCTTTTTTCTCTCGTTTTTAATAATACACTTAAAAAACTGAACATTAGGAATATCGGTATTCTCTACAATGTTTTCTTGGGAGATCAGCCGAGTGGAGGTAGCGTCATCTTGTTGTTTCAATGAGTTTCGTACCCATCATCCTTAAGCGAAGTGATGGAATGCCGCACTGACATTCCATTTTCGAGCTTTTCTTGCTTGATAAGTTGAGCAGTGTAAGCATGAAAATGGTGTTCCTGCTGCTCCTGTGGGGAAGAAAAGGAAAATCGTACTTACATGAAATTGTCCTTGAGTAAAGTGGTAATGTTACGCTCTGTCTTCTGCCAGAAAATTATTGGGTCAGGCCAACGTGTGGTCGGTTCTTCTCGGTGATAGCTACCAAGACGTGTGGTGGTAACTCAAGCGAGAAGTCTCGTGGTTGCTGCAGTCGCCTCGGGATGGCTGCGTTTGCTGCTTGTAGTATTCTTCTGTTGAGAAAGACTAGGACCGCAAAAGCCCCGACTACTTCGGGCTTTGGTTCTGAGCACTATGGGACTTAACTGCATTGGTCATCAGTCCCCTAGAACTTAGAACTACTTAAACCTAACTAACCTAAGGACATCACACACATCCATGCCCGAGGCAGGATTCGAACCTGCGACCGCAGCGGTCGCGCGGTTCCAGACTGTAGCGCCTAGAGCCGCTCGGTCACTCTGGCCGGTTACTTCGGGCTTTACCACATCTTCTAGTGACTCTAGTATTTTCGCGTAGAAACGCTCGCAGTCCAAGTTTATTTAACATGGACGCTGGATTGGAAGGAAGGCGCCGATCGCGTCCATCTCGTAGATAACTGGGACACGGTCGGATGATAGAACGTTCCGCATTTCGACATATGTGAATTGTCCGATACCCTTCAGGAAAGCGAAGTCGATAATGTCCGGTCGGCCTCGTGTGGGGAAGTGCGTGGGCTCAAACAGCATGAGGTAGACTGCACCGTTTCGGTGAACGACGCGGAAGAGTCGGCGCCCGTTGACGATGGTGAGGTGAGAGTTTAATTCAGGGTTTTTCGCGTTGAAATCTCCTGCAATGGAAAGCCATCCCTCCAGTGATAGCAGATCACTGAAATCTGTTCGTAGATCAGTCCATGGAGCCCCCGATATACCGTCGTAAAGAGAGTCTTCCGGCAGTGGTATTGACGACCACACCTGTGACCTCCAACATGGCGACGTTCAGCAGGTTGACTCAGTGATGTCGCAGCAACCTCTTGACGTAGATGGCAGTGGCGCCCTCTTGGGTGGCTCTGTCCTTTCGGTAGTGACAGTAGTTCCTTGGCCACAAGTTCACCCTGGGTTGGTGAATCTTTCCTGCACCAGACAAATGTCGACACCTTCGTCCCGTCGGAATTGGTGGAACTCGCCCTGCTGGGGACGGTCTATTCGCATTGAACGTGTGTATCGCCAGGCCACGGATTTGGGCATCATCCATTATGTCCCTGGGTTTTGATGGCATTGGCCTCGAGGACCGCCGTTGCTGCAAGGACAAGCTAGAGATTCACACATAAGCTGGTTCAGTGCCCGCAGGCCGCAGGTGCGTACTGAGGCTGATGGGGTCCGTTCCGGCGGCTACAACGCTGTTCTTTGTCGCTCCGATGCTGTCCGCTGGCTGCTGCGAGGTGAGTGTAGGGATGCTAACACCTCATTGGAGACCTTTGCTTGCTCGGCACATGGAGCAGTGCAAGCATGAAAATGCTGTTCCTGCTGTTTCTGTTGTGAAGAAAAGAAAAACTTTATCCATACGAATTGTCAATGGGTGATCTGTGTTTTCTACTAGAAAATTATTCTCTCAGCAGATCAGGCCAACGTGTGGTGGGCTTCAGTGTGTTTGTTCGCCCAGTTCACGAACGAGCCAGTTGCGTGACTGTCCCGCCTTCTCGTAGAAGGACATCTAGATGATCCTGAATCTGTCCTGCCATAGCGGGATGCCTGTGTCTTCGTGCAGCAGACGAGTGGAGTATTCCCTCAGTATGCTTTCAGAGCTCGGTCCTGGATCCACTGCAGCGTTGCAATGAGTGAATCTGCTGGCTTTCCCCACTCCACAGCTGCGTGTTAGGATAGTGCGTTCTGCGTACCTACATAGCCACTTGAGAGCTGAGCTCTTCTGTGGGTGGGCCAACCAAGAGCGTCTAGAAGAGGGAGCCGCGCCGGCTGTGTGGGACCGCGGCGGGGCTAATGGTGGCGGAGCGCTACGCGGCCTGTGCTGGAGCGGTACTGGTGCGGGCATCGAGTCCCGACGTTTTTCCATTCTGTCCACAGACGCCACCGTCATCAAAAGGAAGCGTTTCTGTCGTATCTTTGCAACTGCAGAATCCCACACCATCCTGAATTGAAATCTGCTATCCCAGTTTATTAGTTTATTGTGCAGAGGTATTTCTAATAGCTCTTTGACAATCGAGCCCCAGAACCCGTTTGCTCAAAATCTAAGATGTGTTCCTCGTCGATGCTATCGCTCTCCCACCGCGGACTTGTCTGTCTGATGCTCTAGTCGATCGTTTCTCATGTGCTCTGTAAGGTGTTGTAAGATACTTCGCTGTGTCTGCCTGATGTAGTGCATCCCACGTTCGCAATAAACATTATAAGCCGGCTGCTGTGGTCGAGTGGTTCTAGGAGGTTCAGTACGGAACCGCGAGGCTGCTACGGTCGCAGGTTCGAATCCTACCTCGGGCATGGATGTGATGTCTTAGGTTAGTTAGGTTTAAGTAGTTCTACGTTCTAGGGGACTGATGACCTCAGATGTCCCATAGTGCTCAGAGCCATTTTTTGAAAAACAATAAACTTCCAGCGTCTTGCAGCAATAGCCGGTCTTGCTCGAGCCAACGATATCCTTACTTTTCCTAGTGGTGTGAAAAACAGCCTGTGGTGTCACCGCTAGACACCACACTTGCTAGGTGGTAGCCTTTAAATCGGTCGCGGTCCGTTAGTATACGTCGGACCCGCGTGTCGCCACTGTCAGTGATTGCAGACCGAGCGCCGCCACACGGCAGGTCTAGAGAGACGTCCTAGCACTCGCACCTGTTGTACAGCCGACTTTGATAGCGACGGTTCACTGACAAATTACGCTCTCATTTGCCGAGACGATAGTTAGCATAGCCTTCAGCTACGTCATTTGCTACGACCTAGCAAGGCGCCATTATCATTTGCTATTTATCTTGTGAAGCATGTACCGTCAGACCGATGTTTACCAATTATGGATTAAAGTTAAGTATTCCAGAAGCTACGTACCTTTTTTGCTAGTCTCTATTTCTTTAACTGTTCCAGACCTCACGCCAGCCTGCGTGAGCTTAAACGCGTGCCTTTCGGCTACCTCCTAGTGGCTTGGCTGTCTTGCCAAGTCACAACACAGCCTTTGTTTGATTTTTCTCCATTACTCTCACGATTTTGGCTGTCAAGTGTCCGGCACAGCGCAGGTGCTCCACACATTTTACTTCTTTTCCTTCTGGTTTGTGCTTCTCCCTCTTATCAGTCTGTAAGGTGCATGGCATTTGCGTCTCCTTGTAAACGTTTTTGTGAAAGGTTTCGCACAGATGCTGTAACTCATTCAGTGAGCTCTTCCAGTCGCATAATCATGAGGTTAGTACCGACATGCGTTGCATTGGAGGGTTACAGTTCTGACTATTACGGTAAAGGTTTACGTGCGTTTTCTTCCTATAGACCCCGTATCCTACAGTGCCATCCAGACTTGATCAAGATGTCGAAGGAGGGTAGGTTTCCAATCTATCCCCACGGTGAACCTCATGACGTCGTGTATGCCACATAGATGACGTGGAAACTCCTGTAGGTTTTCTCTGCCATGTGTTCACACTACAGAGGTCTTGTCTGGGTATATGTAGAACGCTGTTGTTTTTTTCGGAGGGGGGGGGGGGTGGTATTCAGTGCTACATCCTCTAAGTGGTCCATGAATAGATTAACCATCCCAGGAACTAAGGGGTAACACATAGCAAATCCATCTGTTTGATCATAGAATTTCCTACCACGTTTCAAATAAGTATTGATTACTACATGTCGCAAGAGTTTCACTGTGTCCTCATCGAGGTGACTCTCGACTAGAGCTGAGGAATCTTGCAGTGGCACCAAGGTGAATAGGGAGGCAAGATCAAAGCTGACGAGAACATTATGACCACCGACCTACCATCGATATGAACCCCTTCCAGGAGATAGCAGCGTCACCTGAGGAATGACTGCTAATGAGACACATGCACGGTGTGTGCAATATCAGTAAGCGTGCTGTCCCTGTGCAAAAGGGGGCAGGCGCGCGATCTTTCTCAGTTTGACTGAGAGCAGATTTTGATGGCCCGGAGGCTTGGCTCGAGCATTTCGGAAACTGTACGACTCGTCGGGTGTCCGAGGAGAGCTGTGATGAATGTCTTCAACACGTTGCGATGCCACCACGTCCAGACATCGTGGGGTTGAACGGCCACCCCTCAATACAGATGTCGGACGTCGTAGGCTGGGCAGACTGGTAAAAGGGGACATTCAGCGAAGTATGGCGAAACGCACCACAAACTTTAATGCTACACAGAGTACAGATGCGTCTGAACACACAATGCTCCGAACACTTCTAATCATGGACCTCCGCAACTGACGACCGATGTATGTGCGAATATTAACACCACGGCATCGGCAACTACAGCTGAAAAGGGCACGTGAAGATTGGCACTGGACGTCGGAGCAGTGTCAGAATGTTGCATGTTCTGATGAATCCCGACACCTTCTTCATCATGCCGATGGGAGGATGCGAAATGGTCGTCTTCCAGGGGAACAGCTCCTTGACACCTGTACTGCAGGCTGGCAGCGGCTCCAGTACATTCTAGGGAACATTCACGTGGGTATCCACGGATCCAGTATTGCTTGTTCAAAGCAGAATGACGGACAAGTTGCAGACCACGTAATCCCTTCACGAGGATTATGTTTCCAGGTGGCAGTGGCGCTTTGCAACAAGATGGTGCGCTATGTCACAATGCCAGGAGCGTGATGTAGAGGTTCGAGGGACACAGTGGCGAGTTCCAAAAGATGTGCTGACCCCCAGCTTGCCAGATCTGAACCTGATCTAACGCATCAGGATGGCATTTAAGCTGATCGCCTACTATCAGGAATTTTCGGGATTTAGGTGACCTGTGTTCGCAGATGTTGTGCCAACTGCCTCCAGTGACCTACAAAGGCCTCATTGCTTCCATAGTACGACACATCGTTGTCAAAGGTGACCGGCTTTTAGGTAGGTTGTCATAACGTCCTGGCTTATCAGTGGAAGTCCTTATGGTCCAAGCGTATTCTTCGGAGTTCCTTCACAAATTACCTGTATGAGGCGTTCCTGACGTGATGTGGACGGTGACCCATGAGAGGTTTCAGAACCTGTGCTAGATGTTTGGGTGTCTCGTATATTGGCGAGTTTATGGTGTTCAATACAGGTCGCAGTGGAACTCGCTTCTTATGTATTTTCTAGCCATACAGTTATGGTGGCCCTATTGCCCTGTGGTAAAGCCTTCTGATGATCTTCCTGTCCGGCTCTAAGCTGCTGCGTAGACCGACGGTCTTCCGTGCCACAGATTTTCCACTTGTTTGTAGGTAGGATATTGCAGTAAACTGCCGTTCTTCTCAGTAATCTTGTGAGTTCTGTAGCTCCGTCACCTTCCCTGTATCTTCTGCTAAGACCACTGTACCCTTTTCACCACGTAGGGTCACCAGCGCCCTGTTCTGCTGCCGAAATGTTGTTCTTCGGCATTCTTGCCTTCACGAGGATCCTTCACGTCTCTCTCCTCACATCTTCAGCAGCCTCTGAAGGAGGTGCACATATGGCTTGCTTGAAACTGCTGTTGAAAAAAAAAATATTTTATGGCATTATTGGCCAGGCGTCCATGCTTGGAGAGGTTCGGTCACCGAGTGGCAAATCTTTTCAGTTGACATCACATTCGGAGACTTCCTTGTCGATGATGATGAAATGATGACGGGAACAGCGCAACACCCAGTACACTAGCGAAGAAAAATGTTCGATTCTGCTTTGCCCACTGCACGGCAGTCACACGTGCTGACCGCTCAGTAGTGGGGTTGGCGCTGCTGCTGACGTCACGTTTCGGTATCGTTCTTGGAAGTAGAAGAAAGTTTAGGCCTTTAGACCACACGGAGATTGGCGGCCCATACAGTTCTCTCTCTGTCAGGTTAATGATGGTCTTAGCATTGCTGATTTTGTCTTCTTGTTGTCGATCCCCTGGAAGTTGAAGAAACTTGTCGCTCTGTTTCTTGGTGGCTTTTCTCTTATACCTCGCTGCTTGAGTAAGTGTTGCTATCCATCTACTCCCTGGTTTTGGCTTCTAAACTGGAAGCCAATACCGGTCGTAAGTGAGCGAAGTTTTTGCGTTCTTGTATAGAAGCACATTCGTACTGTTGTTGTTGTGGCCTTCAGTCCTGAGACTGGTTTGATGCAGCTCTCCATGCTACTCTATCCTGTGCAAGCTTCTTCATCTCCCAGTACCTACTGCAACCTACATCCTTCTGAATCTGCTTAGTGTATTCATCTCTTGGTCTCCCTCTACGATTTTTACCCTCCACGCTGCCCTCCAATGCTAAATTTGTGATCCCTTGATGCCTCAACACATGTCCTACCAACCGATCCCTTCTTCTAGTCAAGTTGTGCCACAAACCACAAACTTCTCTTCTCCCCAATCCTATTCAACACCTCCTCATTAGTTATTTGATCTACCCATCTAATCTTCAGCATTCTTCTGTAGCAGCACACTTCGAAAGCTTCTATTCTCTTCTTGTCCAAACTAGTTATCGTCCATGTTTCACTTCCATACATGGCTACACTCCATACAAATACTTTCAGAAACGACTTGCTGACACTTAAGTCTATACTCGACGTTAACAAATTTCTCTTCTTCAGAAACGATTTCCTTGCCATTGCCAGTCTGCATTTTATATCCTCTCTACTTCGACCATCATCAGTTATTTTACTCCCTAAATAGCAAAACTCCTTTACTACTTTAAGTGTCTCATTTCCTAATCTAATTCCCTCAGCATCACCCGATTTAATTCGACTACATTCCATTATCCTCGTTTTGTTTTTGTTGATGTTCATCTTATAGCCTCCTTTCAAGACACTGTCCATTCCGTTCAACTGCTCTTCCAAGTCCTTTGCTGTCTCTGACAGAATTACATTCGTACTATCAGATTGGAATTCGACAAGAACAAAAGAACTTTATCCACTCAGCACCTGTACCTGGCATGTCCGAAAGAACAGATACTTTACACACATACCTATGTACATGTACACCTGGCAACGAATAATGATATCTTCAGTGCGGATGCAAGCAACGTCCCTACTATTGCAGGAATCAAGTAGAGCTGCGAGCAGTGAGGATAATGGACGGTGGACGCTACACATGAACTGTGCAACTAGTTGAGAATTTGGGCCGGACGAAAAGCGTGGTCAGGTAGCCGAAGCGGGTAAGGCGACCGCTCACTTATAGCAGTAAACCAGGGTTCGAGTCCCGGTCAGTCACAAATTTTCACTTGCCGCCATTGGATTTATTTCAGTGCTCTACTGCGGTTGAGGACTCAATTTCTCAAACAAAGTTGATAGTATCCTAAGGAAACTTACTCACACATGACATAAACGGCTAAAGGTCGTCTATGACATCCAAAATTCGGGCTAACGGAAGGGGCAGAAAAGATTAAAAGATGAAATACTGAACAAGTTACAGTGGGAGACGTTAAAAGGAAGACTCGTGAATTTTGGAGAGCTTTCTGAGACAATTCCATGAAGTGCTCTCCAAAATGAGTCAAGAAAAATATTACCATTTCCAATACATACATCACGTAATGAGCACGATGAAACAAGAGAAAGTCGTGCTCATACAGAGATATAATAGCAATCTTCCGTTTCTCATACGCAATTATTGAACCTAGTCATGCCACCCGTTTGTTTTGGCGTATACTGTCTACAAAATGGCAGGCATAAAGTACTCAATGAAACTCAGTATGCATAATACAGGGTGAGTCACCTAACATTACCGCTGGATATATTTCGTAAACTACATCAAATACTGACGAATCGATTCCACAGACCGAACGTGAGGAGAGGGGCTAGTGTAATTGGTTAATACAAACCATACAAAAATGCACGGAAGTATGTTTTTTAACACAAACCTACGTTTTTTTTAAATGGAACCCCGTTGGTTTTGTTAGCACATCTGAACATATAAACAAATACGTAATCAGTGCCGTTTGTTGCATTGAAAAATGTTAATTACATCCGGAGATATTGTAAACTAAAGTTGACGCTTGACTACCACTCCTCCGCTGTTCGATCGTGTGTATCGGAGAGCACCGAATTACGTAGGGATCCAAAGTGAACGGTGATGGACCTTAGGTACAGAAGAGACTGGAACAGCACATTACGTCCACATGCTAACACCTTTTTATTGGTCTTTTTCACTGACGCACATGGACATTGCCATGAGGGGGAGATACACATACACACGTGGTTTCCGTTTTCAATTACGGAGTGGAATAGAGTGTGTCCCGACATGTCAGGCCAATAGATGTTCAATGTGGTAGCCATCATTTGCTGTACACAATTGCAATCTCTGGCGTAATGAATGTCGTACACGCCGCAGTACATCTGGTGTAATGTAGCCGCAGGCTGCCACAATACGTTGTTTCATATCCTCAGGGGTTGTAGGCACATCACGCTACACAGTCTCCTTTAACGTACCCCACAGAAAGAAGTCCAGACGTGTAAGATCAGGAGAACGGGCTGGCCAATTTATGCGTCCTCCACGTCCTACGAAACGCCCGTCGAACATCCTGCCAAGGGTCAGCCTACTGTTAATTACGGAATGTGCAGGTTCACCATCATGCTGATACCACATACGTCGACGCGTTTCCAGTGGGACATTTTCGAGCAATGTTGGCAGATCATTCTGTAGAAAGGCGATGTATGTGGCAGTTGTTTGGTCCTGTGCAATGAAGTGAGGACCAATGAGGTGGTCGCCCATGATTCCGCACCATACACTTACGGTCCACGGTCGCTGTCACTCTACCTGTCTGAGCCAGCGAGGATTGTCCACGGACCAGTAATGCATGTTCCGTAGATTCACTGCACCGTGGTTTGTGAAACCCGCTTCATCGGTAAACAGGTAGAACTGCAACGCATTCTCTGTTAATGCCCATTGACAGAATTGCACTCGATGATTAAAGTCATCACCATGTAATTGCAGATGTGGCGACACATGAAACGGGTGAAAGCGGTGACGATGCAGTATGCGCATGACACTACTTTGACTCAGTCCACCGGCTCTAGCAATGTCCCGTGGACTCATGTGTGGGTTCATGGCAACAGCAGCTAACACAACTGCACCCGCTTCTCCTGTGACGGGCCTGTTACGGACCCGTTTGCGTGCTACGACCATACCTGTTGCATACAGTTGGCGGTAGATGTTTTGCAATGTGCGGCACGTTGGATGCTCTCTGTCCGGGTACCGTTCTGCATACACCCTGCAGGCTTCAGCTGCATTTCGTCGACACTCGCCATAGATGAGTATCATCTCCGCCTTTTCAGAGTTCGAATACACCATGGTCACAGTTCCTACAACATTACACTATCACAGACGTCTGGTAACACGGTGTACTACAGTTGGTCTGCGTGCGGAGACGAATGCAGAATAATAATAGCAGCAACCTCTACATGCGGACATTGCGACAGCTAGACCAAACCACAACTGTGCACTACAGCCACACTCGTAAACACGGACGTCATCGTAAACATAACCCTGCAGACGCTGCTCGCCGACCGTGGCCCGTGTTTGTTACAACACGCAACTGAACGTCGGAGGTTTCAAGCGTCAACTTTAGGTTACAACATCTCCGGATGTAATTAACATTTAACAATGCAACAAACGGCACTGATTACGTATTTGTTTATATGTTCAGATGTGCTAACAAAACTAACGTGGTTCCATTTAAAAAAACGTAGGTTTGTGTTAAAAAACATACTTCCGTGCATTTTTGTATGGTTTGTATTAAACAATTACACTAGCCCCTCTCCTCACGTTCGGTTTGTGGAAGCGATTCGTCAGTATTTGATGTGGTTTACGGAATATATCCAGCGGTATCGTTAGGTGACTCACCCTGTATATGAGCCATCACGAGAATTGCGTTTAGTAGCGTGGCAACACAACCGGTGGCATCAACTCAGAACCAGACTGTTACTTTCCAACCAAACCTAGCCCTCGGGCCAACCTGTCTATCAGTATGTCACCACATTCCTTCACTTCGTCTTCTCACAACATTCTAACCAAATCTAGATCTGAGTCTATGCTACATACGTATCTGGCACCATCATTAACATTCCAAAATATATTAGAAACAAAAATAAATAATGTCATTGTTCTGTTGTCTCTCTCTCTTTTAGCTACGTCAGTACGTCACTGGTCAAATTCGCCACTCATTGTCGACAGGTACAACCCACGCCAGTTAACATTCGCGAAAGGTACAGATGAGGCTAGTATGCACTCTGCGCCACACCTAGTACATAGCTCTTTAAGTACAGATGTACAGATCGATGTGTCACCACAGACTGCTATTGACCAAATCTATAACAGAGGAATCGAGTTTAATTCACGAAATACGACGTACAGTACTAATAACATAATTTGCGGAAGGTAATGGATATCAATTTTTCTCATATTCTCCTCCTACACAATAAAGACAGGACTGAGCGAGGTGGCGCAGTAGTAAGCACAATGGACTCGCATTCGGGAGGACGATAGTTCAAACCCGCGTCCGGCCGTCCTGATTTAGATTTTCCGTGATTTCCCTAAATCGGTTCAGGAAACTGTCGGGTTGGTGCCTTGAAATGGGCATGGCTGACTTGCTTACCCTTCATTCCCTAATCCAATGGGACCGATGAGCTCGCCGTTTGGTCCCCTCTCCAAATCAACCAACCAACCAATAACATCAGACCTAACGAACAACGAGTGTCTTTAAACATAGCACCGACTACAGAACTTAATGTACGAGGGGCGTTCAGAAAGTAAGCTCCGATCGGTCGCGAAATGGAAACGACTATGAAAATCCGATAAAGCTTTGCACAGATGTGTTGGGTAGTGTCTCTAGTATAACCCCAGTTAGCATCACGTCGCTCTTCTCATTTCTGAGCTCGCAGTGAGTGCGTAAAGATGTCTAGAAAATAGTGTCTGCCGCCAAGTACGAGGGCCTGGTGAGGAATTTCGCCTGAAGCTATGCAGCTAACATTACATAACTGTCGTGCTGTTTCTTCTTCAAGACAATTCTCAGCCGCATTCTGCAGGGGCAATGAAGATGTTCCTGCATCGTTTTCAAATGGAAATGTGAGATTACCCACAATACAGTCCGCAATTGTCTCCCCCTGAGTTTCATCTCTGGTCACATGAACCGCTGTCTTTGAAGACATTTTGACACAGACAACGAGGTGTAGGCCTGCGTGGAGAATTGGCGGAAAGCACTGGCGGCTGCCTTCTATGATGAGGCTATTGAAAAGTTGGTACAACGCTATGACAAAAGTCTAAGTCAGAACGGCGACTACGTAGAGAAGTAGCTGAAAGGTGTAGCTAATTGTTACAAGTAAAACATTTCTGATGTTCACTGTGGTTTCAATTTGGCAATCAATCGGAGCTTACTTTCTGAACAGGCCTCGTACTTCTTGATTAACTTGTGAAAAATACAGGACAGAACACGGTTTTAAGACCGTTTCATGCGTATTTATGGTATCACTGTACATCGCCCTACAGCAAAATGTGAAACAAAGCTTTCTATTTCCCGATAGTTCAAAAGTTTAAGGATTAGTCCGTGAGAACCACGAAAGTCAAATAAGTCTTTGCTGAACTGTAGTGTTCTTAAAAAAATTAATTTAATTGCCTCACACACACACACACACCTCATGCTGGGAAGATCATTTCAATGATGCAGTAATTGTGTTAACATAGCGATCTTTATAAATAAAGTCGTTTTTACAAGAGCACTACAGTACAACAATGAGTTTTGGCAACATGTATCACCATCTTCAGGGTCATAAAACAGGGCAGTGGTACTTACATCACACAATGCTTAAATAACTGTCACACTACGACTATACAGTATACATACTGAAGTCGAGGCATTACAATGATGTGCCAGATTTTGTAAGATGCATCACTGTCCTGCTTTATGGATCTGACGAAACTAGTAATCCAGTAGCTGAGTTACTATAGCGATCTTGGAAAATCTGTAGCCACAAGAAGACCACTGCACAGATTTACAGACTGCCACCTTCACTGAATGATCATGTCAGGTAACCATAAATCATTGTTGTTTTTGTTACTGTTATAGTCTTCAGTCCGAAGAGTGGTTCGAGCAGCCCTTCACATTAGCCTTGTACAAGTGTCATCATCTCTGCATAGCTACTGCAAGCTGCATACATTTTAATCTCCCTATTGTAATTTAGCCTCGGTAAACCGTGTGGTCGAATACTGTTTTTTGCGGAGGCGTCAGAAATGGTCCTTATCCAAGCGTTCTCTAGAGTTCTCGCTATGCACGTTGTCTATTTCATAATTTCTGCATCATGTTAAAGGTATAGAGCATACTGTGAGATATGCCGATTTCGCGTGTTTGTTAACACAGTGATTCATCTCCCGGGAGTACTGCAGCCAAACTGTTTACGTGTCAAAAAAAGCTTTGCTCTCAGTGTTGCCGTTTGCCGTATTTCACAGTTGTCGGACTTTTCGCTCACGGCGTGGCTTCTAAAGCGCCGTCGAAAGGGGAGACGGTAGCTGTTGTTGTAGCAGCGAGGCAGGCCGTAACGAAGTTGCCGGAGTTGGCCGCGTGGTGAGCACGCCGAACGGTTTCCGGCACTGCAGCCGGCGGAAGCCGCTATTAGTGCTGCATCCTGCAACGCCGCAGTAACTGTGCCGCTGGGACGTCGCCGAGCTGCCGCCGACGACAATACAAAAGCGAACGCCAATAAGGGCCGCGCCTTCCCCACCCACACACACACACACATTTCAGGCTGGGTAGATCCCATATCGGTAGTAGTTACTAATCTTTTGTTCCTTTTTTTGTGTGTCTCAGGCACCAGATGAACTGTTCCACGAGGTTTCATGCTTGCAGTGAAATGACGTCACGATGCCACGATATTTCGGCTGCTAACCATTCTACCACCCCCAGGTGCGTTGAGTGTCAGATGTCTGAATGGCAGTCAGTCGAAATATCGTGACGAGACGTCGACGTCATACGACTGTAGACCCGAAACTCGTGGAATCGTGAAATACTCATTATGCCAGGAAAACTTCCATAATTACATCAGGTGACTTGATTAAACAGAAAAAGAGGAATAGAAAAATACAAGGAAAGTAAATTAAAAATCAAAGTAACTTGTGTAGGTAACTTGCTATGATACATGTATGGGGACGCTATATTTTTTATTTTATTTTAAAACGTTAAATTAACAGTAAAACAGTTTATTATCAGTTGCTAATATACGTTTAGACCGTAGAGTTTAGGTATGTAGACAAGAGTGGGTAGTCGTTGGAACGAGAAATTGTGTTAATTCAAGATGCACGATCGATAAGAGAGAGTTGCGTCTTTTATGCACAAAATTTATTGCGCAATACTGAGTACTACTCAGTAATGTTGACCATCTCACATATCTGCAATATACTGAAGAGGACCGCACAGCTATAAGAATATAGACGATCGCTCAATGTATTCTGGATTATATTGTACGGTACTTCCTGGCAGATTAAAACTGTGGACACAGTTTTAATCTGCTGGAAGTTTCGTATCAGTGCACACTCCACTGCAGGGTGAAAATCTCATCCTTTACTGTACGGTGCACGGCTGGTATAGCGCATTACATGGCAGTTCCTGTCGAGTGTGAGAGAAATGAAAGTATCTCTGAACGAATACCCATAAAGAGTTAAAAAAGTGGAAGACAAAAGGTCAGGAAGTAGGCTTGAATATGTATATGAAAGTAACTTGAGGTACTTTGATAAAAGAATTTCCAGATTGATCAGATTTGTAAATTTGTGGCAAGATCTTATCGGACCAAACTGCTGAGGTCATCGGTCCCTAAACTTGCCCACTACTTAATGTAACTTAAACTTACGTTAAGGACAACGCACACACCCATGCCCGAGGGAGGACTCAAACCTCCAAAGGGGGACAGCCCAGCCGCGCGGACTGTGCCCTAGACGGCACGGCTACCCCACGCGGCACAGATTGATCAGGGAAAGCCAGAAGCCTCTACGCCCACAGTGGCAGACGAAACTGAAGATCGTGGTGTCACGACAGCAAGCAGGAATATTTATTTTACTTCCAGCAGGTCTCAGAATTAACAAATATAATCAGATCAACTGCCAAGTGAGCATTCTTTTTCATGCAACAGTTTTCACAGCACAGACCTAAGATAATGTAAACTTTAAGTCTCAAATCAGCAAATAATTGTTTTATTTCTGTTGCAACAGTTGTTCCCGTAGAGGAAAACATAGAAAACAGCAAATGCATGTGATAAATTCACTTCTTCTGTTGTTATTTGCAATTATTAGTTGAGATTTACGAATCTACGCCACTGCGAATGAGCCCTTCATCCACCGAAATGTTCACTGGAAGCTTTCCCGATCTGTTTCGCCCGTCCTGATTAAATTCTGCTTGTATTTTACAGGGGGAGCAACTCAATGGCAATACATGCGAATTTCGCATCGTCGAGTGCCGACGTGTTCGCTATGACGTTTTCCCTTCCCGGAAAGATATATTTCGCAGTATTATAGTACCGTTGTTGGCCTTAGACTTCCGCGCAATCTGTTTACAGTAATATTGAGCGTATGAGGTTCGCTCTAGAGCAGGGATGCCCATTCTTTCAGCTTACCTGGGCCACATTTTCAGAAGACGGTATTTTTGCGTCGCGCATCATACTCTTAACACTTATAATAGCAGCTGAAAAAAAGTTGGAATTAATTTGATATTTTATGTATGATATTTCATTAATAATTTTACATACAAGCAATTAAAAGTCAGAATTATCAAGAAAATAATGTATAAGTACCAGGTCCGATCGAAGTGGTTTCAATTCTCAGGGTGTTATCAAGGTGTTCACCTGCGAGTTTTGTTCCATTTTTACTCTTTGTGTGCTTCACTCTTGAAAATAACTGTTCATAAATGTACTGGATTCCAAACAACAATGACATACGTAGCGCCTGACTGTGCAGCAAAGGTTATTGTCTCTGGGCTGGTACGATCTGTGGAAGTCCAGCGAAGATACATGATAAAATTCTTCTTCTAGTTGGATATGAGACCGTGGCGTTACCCATTCCAGCTGAAAATCTTCTGGCAACGTGTCTATATTGTTTGTGTCGTATAAATACAAATATTTTAATTATTAAAAATTATTTAAAATTCTTGCATGAGTGTAAGAGATGATCACTTCTTGGGCCGCGTTGATACTTGCTTGATTTTGCGGGGGCTGCGGGTTGGACACACCTGGCGCGGTCATCACGGATAGCTTGCGTGGCGAAACGACGCGAGGTCTTTCCATGTTTCGCGGTCCGGCAAAAATGTGGAAACTGCCGTGACAGCTAAACGTACATGGATATCTGGATAACAGTGACGAATGATAAACTTTCGGTGCAGTGTGCCGCTTAAAGGAATAGCTAAAGGTTTCGCAAATCTTATAGACAGCAAGTGCTTAATTCAGCTGAAACAATGCTTACGCGATAGTAACCTGAACAGCGTGAAGAGGGAATGAGTGTGAATATACTGTCAACAGTGTTATACGGATATAGCCAATTAAACGGTTACTGTTTCATGATCAATTCGGACTGTGGAAATGCGGGCTCAATTATACTCAGTGGTCGACTACGTAGCGTATGTTAACATCGTAACCATCTGGAGAATAGAATGCTTTGATAGTAAGGTTTCGATAGTAATAAGGACAACAGGAACATCACCTGATACAGACGAATAAACAACCTAGATTTATGAACTTTAAAACCAAGATCGTTGAATATCAGCACCAGCATCTGTTGCCGATGCACAACTTTGGAATCCAGATACACATTTAAAAGGCATGAACCCTTGTGTGACAGACTCACTTGCAAAGCAAGCTCTCACAGGCATAAACGTATCTATTAATTATCTTCTATTTAAAATTGAAGCGTGTTTCTGTTTTGCAATAAATTTAATCCAGTCCATATGCTACCTCTCAGAATGAATTTTAACTCTTCAGTGGAGTGTGCGTTGGCTTGAAATTTCCTAACAGATTAAAACCTTGTGCTCGATTAAGATTCGAAGCTGGTACTTTTGTCTCTTGTAAGCAACTACTGTAGCAACTGAGTTATTCGAGCATGACACACGACTCATCCTCACATCTTAACTCCGGGCAGTACCCCATCTCCTATCTTTCAGGCTTCACAGAAATACATCAGTGAGCATCCAGCAGTTGCCAACCGCCCTAGTGGAAGAATGCAACGAACTAGCACAAGAACTCCTTATCAACCTTGTGACCGACATGGGAACACGTTACAGAGCATGCACTGCCATCCATGGTGGTCACACACTCTATGAAGAACCATGTCTTGCCTTTTGTAAAGGCCAGGGGACCAGCATGTCTCGCGTTGACTTCAGACCAATTATTGTCTTTGAATGAAAGTGTCATTTCTGTTCGTCTCAAGGCACATTTCTTTCAGTTCCCCTCTGTACTATACTGTAGCGGGTTTTTCGTCTCATGGCACCTTAACTTGTCCTCTGTACTATACTGTAGCGCTTTTTTCTAAGTATGATGAAAATTTCGTTGGCAGTGTCAAATCACGCGAAAGATACGTTCATCTTGAAGTTTTACACACCAGTGTACAGTTCGTATTATAATTAGAGGCGAAAATATGCTTTTAGAGCCAACGCCCCTGTTAGACGTTTTTGCTTCTATTACCGTGTACTTTCAACAGTATGCGTTAACGCCATCAATCATGATACACCCTTTATATCTAGTGCAGTATACAACTCAATGCCAGCTTCTCTGAATGCAAGAAAGACCACTATCTCCTACTAAACATGTGCATGTATTTCAATAGCATTAGTATTTGCTCTAGATACGAAATTTATCTGGTGTTTATAATACATTCTTCTCAGTACAAACGTAATTCACACAAACTAAAATTAAAAGTGAACCTGTTGAAGCTGTGATTTTAATACGTCGCCTGGAGTTGATCACTTGTAAGTTCTTCGAAGCGGTGTCTTCCACAGTATGGCAGGTGCTTACCTGTAAGCAAAAAAATTTCTTTATGAAATTCAATTTGAGCTCTGATATTAGTACAAGTTATTATCTGAGCACTAATTTTCGTACACAGACTTCATAAATATAGGAATTTATTCATTTAGGAGAGCAGAGACATATTTCTTATCATGACAAAACTTGATCACTGAAACAAAGTTGAGCATGGAAAGACTACTTCCAGCCACAGCTAACTAGAATTATTGTTAATACAAGCTGAGGATATACTGTTTTACTTGCTCATCTGTCAGTGATAGAAGCAATCTCATTTACACACGTGTCGCTTTCATCGTTAGATTTATGAAGGCCTTCATGGTATGAATGAAGAAGAGGTGCGTGAATAGTATGTCAATTGCAGTGGTTAAATATGGGGATTAAATAATACAAAAAGAGCCTGAAAATTTATTTGTGGAACGTCTGTAGAGACAGGCGAATCCTCAAACTGGAAACATATTGTAAATATTCTCCTTCACAAGAGATTAGACATACGTCATAAAATATGAGATCTATTAGCTTTCTGTTCATAATGAACAAGATATTAAATAGAATTAACACTAATCGCATAGCGGAAAAAACATTGGATTTCAATCAGGAAACGTCACAAGTTGCTTCACAGGTGAATATTACACAAGACATCAATTGAGAGTCATGAATGAAATTACAAAATGGAGCAATGAGTATGAATAGCTCTTTCTTTTGGGAGTCATAGATTTCGAAAAAGCATTTGACTCATTTTCAAGGAAGTCTCTTGTATTGTCCGTTGAGAAAGAGGGCATTGATTCAAGAGAAAAATGTGTTCAATAATGCCAAAACTTCACTTAGACACTATCAGCATAGCGAAATGTTAAAAACTGAAAAAAGTTAGTCAAGGATACTACGCCTTAAACGAAATTACAATCAGACCAAAATAATGGAAAATTGACACACCGAAAAAATAGTGAAAAGTAACAAAGAAGTCGATAGCAACATGTGTCACTTCTGTCTTCATCTAATGAACTCATTTCATCAAATACATATAATCATTATTTGGCTGCTGATGAACTCATTCCATCAAATGCATATAATTCTAGTGTGGCTGCTCTGGCTCCTTCTGGGCTACATCGTGTTACATTACTAACAAACATAGTCGCGTTAAATCTTGGAGCGACCGGAAGTTCAGCAGCCACTCTACAGCAATGCGATCTTTGTGTCGTTCCGCCGACTAAGATAGGGCACCGCGGTAGTCTGGAGGAAGGCATTCTACTTCGTTTCCTGCTTGCAGCGATATATGTTAGGAATTAACAGGAGATACAAGAAGAACAACACATGATATCTGCGCGGCCTGCGTCTACCAAAATGAGGGTCACCATCGGCATACCTAAAATAGTATACATTTTGGTGAAGAGTAGGCCAACTTGAGTTAAAGATCTCGAAAATATCCGACAAACACTCAGCTATCTACTCTCTAAAATTAACTTCACAAGGGAAATGGAAAAACGAAATACCCTCAACTATCTAGATCTCGCGATTGGCAAAACTAATAATTACCACACATCTGATATCTATAGACAGAATACCTCTTCTGAAAACATTATACATGCCAATTACCTTCATCCAATGTCGCATAAACTAACATTTTTCCATTCAGTGATTAATCGATTGTGTAATGTACCTTAGAAAAACCACCGATTCAGAAAGAATTCAACACGCTTCGTTAGGTAGCCTATACAAATTACTTTCACCCCAACATAATCGCAAAATTATGCTGCAAATGTAAAACACCCAAACAGAACACAGTACATAACGAGATACGCCTAACTCGAGAAACATCACACAAACAAAATATAAGACACATGCAAACAGTCCGCACAGGTAAAATCTCCAACAAAATTAATGTACTTTTCAAAGCCACAAATAGTTAGGTACCCTTCAGAACCAGTAACAACCCTTCAATAAAGTTGTTTTCCTCCACCACATGAACATTCGAATACGATGACCCAGGCATACATAAAATCTCATATAGCACATGTAATAGCTTTTACACTGACCAAACAGGAAAAAAAATTACATCAGGTATAAAGAACTCATTAGAAACAGCAACTATAATCAGTTGAGCTTTTTTCTACGTTTGAATAATCAAAACCACTCTGCTGATACAATCGAAAATACACTCCAAATATTGCACTGAATACCAAAAGGCCTTGCAGTGAACATTGTTCAAAAATTGTAAATCTATATACACACCAGAAAATATCACAAGAAATATCAAACGAGCGTACTGAATTTAGACGCATATACAGCCTCAGATACTTTACTGAACTTTTAGAACACGAAATATAATAAATCGGAAATAATGCATAAAACAACCGAAGATAATCTTGACAAAATTTAGTTAGTAAAATAATATCGCTGCTTGTGTAATTTTTTTAAATGTATAATGCCGTAAGAGTCGAGCTGTCAAACTACTGTCAGACCGTAATTAATGTATTATTTTCGATACATTTACGCCATTTACCATCTAATCAAAACATTGAGAGTTATAATACAGTTTACTAACGACGTAATACGGACGTCACAATATTTTAGACGTGAATACAACACAAATACAGCCACTTTAATGTGAATGACATTCGCATGTACACACACGGTCTCACAAAAATTGTATTCTCAGGTGCTGTCGTTAATAAAGATTAATTATTATAAGCAGCTATTCTGGTGCATCTTCCTAATAAATAATTACAATTGTAATGAAAAAGAGGTGGAAGTGATGGGGACGTATAGTCAGGCAATTAGAGAAACTGCATACTTACACTAATAGATTTACACTCATTGTGTCGTGATAAAACACTTTGAGGCACTGTGAGATTACTAAAATAAATTATCAAGTCGTGTTATTTCAACTGCCATTTGAATTCATTTTCACAGAAACCCTCTAAAAGGGTAAAGTTAGTAGGTGCTCCTGCCAGTAACGTGTCTGTTCACTTCCTTCGCGCTTCCAGTAACCACTTCGCACCGCGCGGCATGTTGTCAGCTGTAGTAGACAGTTTGGCTTATAAAGTTGTAATCAGGTAGGCGGAGTGCCTGTTGTTATTTCCATTCTTAACACTATTTGTTTCTAATTTGTCTAATGTACCATAAAACATCTAAATACACCTTGTTGTGCCTGCACAATTTTGTCTCTGATATTAGTTACTGTGCCAGCCTCCACCTTCTCTCATGAACTGTTGTGTCAACCCGAGGTAAGGTGGCGTTCGATAATCTTCACATTCTTACTCTTTTCAGTTGTTCCTCTTATCATTGGTTTTTCTGATGTAACAGTATTGTAAATATAATTGAGGTGTTTAGCTGGTTCCTTCTGATACAATGAACATACAACAAAACTGATTCCACCAACCGATTGAACAGAAAAACAGTCTACAATCAGTCTCATATGAATCCATAAACATTCGCAATTTGAGTGATTAAACAGCATGTGAGGTGAGGCCGAGAGGTGGCACTCAAAGCTACTGCCTGAACTCGCTGTCATAACACTAGCGCCGAACACGTGGTGCCAGGAGGAAGAGCGTGGTGAATGGGCTGACAGCTGGACTGCGCAGTGGGCTAAAAGGCGGGGCGTAGTGTAAACGAAGGCGGTTGCGTGAGTCACAGACTGACATGCATTTGCGTGCCAGGACTGGCTTTCTGGAAGGAGGCAGCGGAGTTTTGTTCTTAAGTTCTCGGATGAAAACTATGGGTAGCTTCGGCCGTTGATGGCTGCAGCTTGTGAAATTAATGGCCATTATATTCAGCAAGCGTCAAGTTATGTAGGGCCACTAGCACCAAGAGAAATGTAAACTCATTTTTATTCGTAACTATGAAATAAGCTCATCAACAGTTCAAATACTTTGTTCGATAAACTTAGCAAAAGTGAAGCATATAAACTAAATAAACCACTACGCTAATCAATAAAAATTCAATTACAGTTACATACATATAGTCAAATAGACGTACACTACCTAAAATGACAGCTACTTTCAAACGTTAGATTTAAACGGATTAAAAGTTATCGATAGGAAAATTTGGGAAGAACGCTGTATGGCCGGCCAGTGTGGCCGAGAGGTTCTAGGCGCTTCAGTCTGGAACCGCGCGAACGCCACGGTCGCAGGTTCGAATCCTGCCTCGGCCGTGGATGTATGTGATGTCCTTAGGTTAGTGTGGTTTTAGTAGTTCTAAGTTGATGACCTCAGATGTTAAGTCCCATAGTGCTCAGAGCCATTTGAACCATTTTAGAAAGCTGTAATTGACACACATACACTCTATAAGGCCCTTATTAAACTGTAAAAGATCTCTGACAAGACTTTAGTAAAACTTATTTGACCAGAGGGGGATTGGTTTAAAAGGTGGAGGTGCGGAAGAGACCAAACTGCGAGGTCATCATACCCTTGTTCCCCGTAGAACAATTACACAAGAGAAAGAAGAAAACAAAGAAGACGTACGGCACAATAACAGGAGCAAGGAAGAACCAGAAGAACGACAGAAAGACAACACTACAATGGACAAAACAGGACAAGAAAACCACAGAGAGACGGAATAAACAGAGGGAGGAGATTAAAAACAAGAAAGCAGATTACCATGGCTGGCTGACAATGAGAATAAAATAGGAGAAGCCAGCCACTCTGCAACACATTAAAACCACAACTCTAAAAGCCCTAGGGTGGAGGACACAGAGGGACATAGGAGATGCGCTAAAACTCAGATCAAATGATAAAACCCACCCTCACGAATAAAACGTAAAACTAAAGCTGCTGTTGAGGCATTGTCGCCCAAAACCGAAGGTAGGGAGCTGGGAAAGTTAAAAGTCCGCCTCAGAGCGGCTAAAAGTGGGCAGTCCAGCAAGAGGTGGACGACTGTCATTTGGGAGCCACAGCGACATTGAGGTGGGTCCTCGCGACGGAGGAGGTAACCGTGTGTGAGCCATGTGTGGCCAATGCAGAGCCGACAAAGGGCAACTGATTCCCTGCAAGAAGCCCGTAGGGAAGACTTCCACACAGAAGCAGTCTCCTTAATGACACGGCGTTTGTTGTGCATATTGTTATACCACTCCACTTACTGATTACTGTATTTGATGCTTTTCAGGGAGACAGAGAACCATTTGCCTCTAAACTCACCTGCATTTGCGTTAAAGGACGACATACAGTGGATGGATTGGTCGGTTGAGATGGGGTTGTAACGAGGGGCGATGTGATGGTAGACTGATGATGTATTCTAGGGAGAGAGAGAAAGAGAGAGGGGTAAGTTGCTACAGGTAATTTTACCATTCTTTTTTTTCCTCATATTCCATCAGGATGCATCAGATGTGTGCCACAGCTTGCGTTTGACTCGTATACAACCGCTTGCTCTATGTGGGTCTTAGAGCAGTGTCTAACAGTGAACCTCTCGGTCATCAGAGGACATCCATCTCGCGTGTGGTGATACGTGGCACATTTCTCTAAACGAACGAAGATTTATGCGATGTTCTCCATTCCTTTGTTGCATATTAAGTGTAAAACCGATACTTCAGTTTCATAACTAAGTTAGCGATAGGTGTTTGTGAGACACTGCAAACCTCGTGTATACATCTGCTTGACAGATGTGCTGTTTACAGAGTTAGAGGCGGCAAGACTTGTAATTTCACATCTCGGACACCGCTGCTATGTGTTTATCTGTTTCCTTGTAACAGGTATTCTCAGTTATTAACGATCATATTATACAGAACTGATTTGGGCATAGTATAATTTCTGAACCGTGATTGGATGTGGACAGTGGAAGTTATACATCTCTGGAAAGCTATATTGTCCATGTATCACACAGAGCCAGTGTTTTACAGTTTGCTACCATAGTTAATCGTAGAGAAACCAGCAAGAAGGATGTATGTCATGCGCTGGAAATATATTTGTTGCACTGGAATATCAACAGCGCCGCATTCCAAACGACAAACTCAAGCGATAGCCTGTTTTAAGTGCTGAACGTTGTAGCCGTAACGTTCTTCCCGGTACTGATCCTGGACTCTAGAACCATACTTTAGAGTTGATAGCGTAGCTGATTTACATAAAATGCTTCGAACTCCATACGTCTGGAGCTCCATCGTTCATAAAAATCAGCCATTTCTTGTTCTTCTTAACCCTGTTCTATTTCATCACAACACTTTCAAATCTGTTACTATACACCGATAAGGGGTGCTAACCTCCTCAACGTGGGTGCATCTGGGGACATCTTCTACACTTGGATGGGTCAGGACTCGGGAAGCTCCATTCATTCACGATACGTGGAATGTAGCGGTCTATTTCTGGTCAGCTGCAGATTAAATTGGTAACAGTGCTGCAGGCTGGGCTGGTCAAAGACAGTGCGGGGAGGCTTTTCAGTCTCTAATTTTATCCTAAGACTGCAAGAATGCTCTATGACTCCCATCCGCATAGAGACAGATCGTAAATTATGCACTATGCTCGAAGTGTAAGAAACATGTAGAGTGCTGTCTGGTCTACTTTGATGATTTATGTGTTCGAGAATTAACAATGAGTGGACGTACTGCTCAGTCATCTATCTACATTCGCAATGATACTCGCAAAGTAGAGAAGGGGTGGGTTAGCTATGATACTGAAATTGGGGAAACATGCTGTCACATCATCGGCCAGTGTAGAAATTGTTGTAAAATTGCTAAAATTGTTTGTGCTATCAACTGTCAGGCTTATTGTTAAATTAGGTCGGAGTGTGCCTTTTCCATCCTATCCATCCACTGAGAGGCTGTTGGTTACCACATAATGGTTGCCTGACAACGCTTATTTGAGTTCAGGAAAGAGTTCTGGGGATTGGTGACACCTTCTGGGGGTTGCTAGCACTGAAACAGTGATCGTGTACATAAGTGCAGTATGAGGATTCAGTCGAAACGGAACGCAGAGACATCAGCTATTCCGTTACTGTGACAGATGAGTTTAAGTGTAGAGTTTAGCCCGACTGACCTACCTTCCCTCAAAAATTCAAACTTCCTGCCAGGGGGGCTTGGCAGGGGGGTGTGGCACTTTCCCCCGATCTTGGGTAATGGTACTCGCATCATCAGCTGACGTCACAGCAGCCATCTTGAATGTCGTCAATCCCATCACAGTGCAACGTCTTGGATAAATGCACTTAGGGGTGATGACTTTGTTGTCTACAAGAGGCCGTGGATTTGAACGTCTTAATGTCAGTTTAGAACCTGACACTTACCTCAAAGTCATGGTGATGGAAGTTTAAACTGGTCTGTGCAGTTGATCAATACCTATATATTTAACAGGATAGTCACATGTGCTCGATGCCCGCATGCATGCGGTATTTGGTTTCGATATATGGGAGGAGAGAGGTGCGTTAAAAATCTTATCTAGTTCTCTATCGAATGAAGTTACTTGAGCTTTTATAGTTCATAGTTTCTCTTGATGGATGGTGCAGAACAATGAAGATAGCATGTTGTGGAGATAGATGTGAATGGACGTAGATGTGTAGTATCTGTATCTAGTTCGGGGACGCGCCACAATGCAGCCATTTCCACCGAATGGTCATAACACGATTCTGTTGCACCAACTCAGATCGCAGTGTTTCTACACGGGTTGCATGAGGTGGTGGATATAGCTTTCTCCGACTTCTACCCATTTCCGACTTGAATTGGAGCGATCACATGCGCAAACCTGCGGAAATGGCAGCAGACACAGGATGTGTAGGTACTGACTAAAACCACATTGGGATTTTACGGTAACAGAAAGGTTCAAGAAAGGTGACTCGTTTTGAGATATGAGAGTGCCAGACATATGATTCGCCTGTGGCTGTAATCAATGAATGACTTCTCCGTAGGATCGAACGCAGGTATATGGTTGAATCGAAAGACTTGATTCCAAATCCCAGCCAGAATTTCTAGCGGGTAGCATTAGAGATCTGAAAACTTAGTCTACATTTCTTACAACCTCAATCAGCACACCATCTTGATCCTTCTCAATCAACCATCACCTATAGCCCAGTGTATATATCACAGAACCTTTGACATGGAATCGAGACAGAATGTGTTACAAATACTGTAGAGATATCTAGCTGCAGTGGCGTGAGGGATTCGCAAATACCGGTTTCATACCACGTTCCTTAGCCAAATCACTTTTTAAATTGGGTAATTTTATTATGAGGTTCAACTGTCGGCGACGTGTAAGCGCACTGTTGCTCTGATACTATATACTCCAGCGATCGCCATCACGGTATTTATCTGGACAAAAAACCACCTCATTCAGAGGTAATGTCGTACTTCGATTTGTAAAGCAGATATAGCTTTTAACATGAATACTTGTACGCACCTGTAGAACCAAGACCGCTTGTGACATTAACATGCAGTAGTTTTTGGGATCGAGTTTTTTAACATCAGGCCGTTTGTAAGACGATTAAACCTCTTTTTCTAAGACAAGGTGGTAGCACTAGCAAGAAAATCTTACGAGACATGTCCACCCATAGTTGATATTCTCTCAGTATTATTTCGTATTGCCAGCGATCAGTTATTGACGAAGTATTATACTTAGTAGTAGGGCGTGCATGATAGGTTCGCATTTGAGCATCAGGCTTATAAAGTATGTGTTGGTGTTCTGACATGTACAAAGGAAATGACTACGTTCAGTCATAAGGAAGGTATGAATTTGATGTGGAGTACTGTGATAGCAAGGGAAGAGTATGTCAAGTCGTAAGAATGGGTAGCGATATTTCAATTTCCAGAGCCACAGCCGTCAGCAGCATGTATTTCCAATACTGCGATCATTGTTGAGTGTCATTCAGCTGAGGCCACAATGGTAACACTTAGTTGTAAGTACAGGGGTAAAATACATGTGTAAACTATTTCATAGGATCATTATGTCTATGTGTGATTGGCCTTCAACGCCAGTGACCCGTGCTGGAATGATTCACGTTAACCTGTTAATGGCAGGAGTCATCCACATGCAAATGCTGGTTGGAATGCAGGAATGTAGCTGAGTTAACTTTGTCGTCCTCTAGACGGCAGAATAGCGAACTAACACTTAGTATGTGTTGGGCAGCTTTTGTGATCACGTGGAAATTTGAGAAGATTGAATACGGACGTGTGTTTGCGCTGGACCATTATTCCCTTGTGTGCATCTAGCAGGTGAAAGACACGTTTGCCAGTTCTCTGAACATGAGAAACACCTTAGTTACCTTTGTATATTATAGGGATGATTTGGAATCTGTTACATCATGGACATTGGTATTCGCGAGTGGAAATATCAGTTTTCTCTATTTCTTTCGAGTTCTCACGTAAAGGTGTATATACAGTGCTGTCTGTCTTTGCGGTATATGTATGAATGACGTAAAAGGGATAATTTTGTATGGCACAGGATACGAATTGTATTTTTACTACATGGACACGGTTTGAGATCGGCTTCGCACTCTAATATTCAAGCTCCTATCCTCAGTGGGCGAGCACTGTAATTGAGTCACAGTCCTCCCAGATTTGACCATATGTAGGGGCACTTTGCAGGGCTTAATTGTCGGTGCAATATGGTGATCTACACACAATATAATAATAGTGCTCTATTAATTTACAAGACAACCTTTGTGTCAGGATGTAGGAGTGTGTACAAACTGAATCGAACAAGTATGGAGGTAAGGTATGCACTGAAAGTGCTGAGAAAGCAAGTGTTTAAAGATAAGTTGAAGCAGACCATCCATCTCTGACTGTGATGCCGTCACTCATCCGTCACTGTGCTATTAGGATATCTCCGGACCTGTAGCTGTAGGATACAGAAAATTCGGGTCATTTTTCTCTTCTGTATGACAGTACTTCAAATTCTGTTTGCGTAATTGTTCTGATTTCCCCACATCAGTTCTTAGACTGTGATCTCTTCCTAAACAGCAAGAATGCTTTTATGATTAATGGTGTTTTCGCATGAGTGCACAGGCTTTGTAGCAGTGTGAAAGTTTAACGTTTTTGAGACGTATATTGACAGCAGGATGAACATTTCACCGTGAAGTGTTAGCCGCACGGGGTACACGTGCATGGTAGACACAACTCGCAAGTTCCGTTTGGATCACAAGGAACAAGGTACCCTGTGCTATTCTGCAAAGCATTGGGGCATCTGTATAGGCGCTACACCTGCACCACAGCTATGCGTCAATGTGCCACCAACGATATCTAGGTGAACAAGGGTTTCGACTAGAATTTCTCAAGTGTCATGTATGAAAGAGATGTTACCGCCTCATCCCTGCAGGACCTGAACTGACACCTACACGTCGCTTGGCAGCTGACGGCAACGGCGGCGGCGGTGGTGGCGTTGGGCGTCGAGTGCGGGGGGCTGTGTTTTTTATTGTGATGTTTTGTTTGAACTGTATTACATAGATTTCACCGACCAATAGGATGCTGAGAATTAAGAAAGCTACCCCATACATGTGAAGAATGCGCCAGAAATGCCGTTGAAAAGCATTTGAAATTCGAAAAGTGTACCAGAAAATGGTGGGAGTACATAACTAATTACTTAATTTGGTATCAAATGCGATAGAATAGTTTAAGGAAATGGGGATAATACGGAAAACCACATAACACAACAACAGGTTAAATGCAGACAAACATTAGGTTAAGACACACAGAGTACAGTGCCAAACATTAGGTTATGCTACATGTTTCCTCCACGTAATTACTTCTTACAAGACCTACATGGCTCCAAACAGGAGATAATGATGAGCAAGAGAAATCCAACCCCCACAAATTGATTTTTTATAAATAAACAATATACCCTTGAATTTCCTGTTATGAGATCCTTCCTCTCCACCACCAGACCGCCATCTTGGATTACCTCACCAAACAGATGACAGTGTCCTCTGGTTGTGGTACTGTGTACTAGGTCAGTTGGACGCAAGAGCCCATGGCGACCACACTGTTTCCTGCCAATTTCCCCGCTATCTTGGATTACATCACAGGACGGACGACAGCATCCTCTGTTGGCAGTACTGTGTACTAGGTAAGTTGGACTCTGGACCTCATGGTTAAAACACTGGGTGGAGGTACTACTTCTAATTGTTTAAATAAATAGAGCATGCAAAATAAGGACTTGTGTCCAGCAGAGGTTGAGTCCTCTTCCCACCATTTCCTTGGAAGAGGTGTTGGTTGGATGACTTAGGTTAGTGGAGGCAGCCCAAGTGCCCTTTCTTTCCCACCATTTTCTTCGGTTAGTAGAGATAGTAGAATTGGCCTATATTCCCTCCAAAATTCAAACTTCCCACAGGGTCCTAGGAAGAGACAGCACTCGGATGACTTAGGTTAGTGGAGGCAGCCCAAGTGACCTATCTTCCTGTCACTTTCTAGGGTTAGTTGAGGTTGCATTGTCCTGATGGAATTTGAACTTCCCGCCAGGGGGCGTGGAAGGGGGGCTGTGGCACTTTCCCACCAGACAGGTTAATTGATTTATCATTATAATTAAGTAGTTTATCAAATTGATAAGAGTGAGAGGGGTGCCTATTCCAATAACTCAGACCAGAAAGTGTACCTGTAGTAGCGGGGGATGTGGGGGTTGGGGGAGGGGGTTGAGGGGGAAATAGGTTAAATTCGTGTCAATCAAAAGGAAATGGGGGTGACATGGAAAAAAGACCGCAAAATCCTTGCCATGGGCGTTAAAGCGGAGGACACGTGAACAATGTGCGCTGTGGGCTAAGAGAATCCTAGTCATCGAAGTTAAGGTATGGTGCGCCGCACTGAAGCTTCATTTCTTTTTCTCCTGCACTTCTGGGTGCTTCACTGGTTTTGTCAGGTGGTGTACATCATGTGTTACTGAAAACCATAAACATAGCCATCTTTTAAAAGCGATTAACTGCATACAAACAATGTACTTGACTGACAGGTTCTGTCCTAAAAATAATTCACCATTTGCAAACCTCAGACGCAGAGCTTGTAGGCTCAGTGGTGTGGGTGCCACCGCAATTTCCTTGGTCTTGGGGGTCTTCTTTCTGGATTTCTCTCGCTGATCGTTGGGTTTCTCTGACTGGGACTGAGGATGATCTTAAAGCCCTATGACCAGCTGCTTTTGGGCATTTCAGCCACTGGTGGGTGTCATCTTTCCCACAAGCAGAAACGTGGGACGGGAGTGACCCAAAGGACCCCTTCCTAGCGAGAGGAGTCGAAAAAGACTTATGCTTCTCCAGCTGAGAAGTGGGGACTGGTGACCACAATGGTTGGGGCGACAGCACTCCAGAGATAGATGGTGCTGGAGCAGCGGTGAGGGAAGTGCCCTCCAGCATCAAGGGGGCAGGTGTAGACTTCCACCTCTGAGAGCCAACTGGAACTCCTGGAACTGATGGAGCTACAACTGTTATCGTAGCAGCAGCATAAGAGGAGGTCATAACCACAGGACGTAGGATTTATAATCTTCTCTTGATCTCAGTGTAGGTCAGTTGGTCCAGTGTCTTGTATTTCACGGTTTTCCTTTCTCGCTGTAAAATCCTGCAATCCAGTGAGGAAGGGGAAATTATGCTCTCCTCAGTTGACACAAGTGGGAGGCGGATCACTGGAGTATTGGGATGGGATGGCCGTCCACAATCTCGACATGTGATGCTGGAAGTACAGCAGGAAGACATATGGCCAAACTTCCAGCACTTAAAGCACCGCACTCTTGAGGACTTGTAACTGGATACAGTTTATAACATTTATTCGGGTGTCATAAATGCAAATGGTGAATTATTTTTAGGACAGAACCTGTCAGTCAAGTTCATTGTTTGTATGCAGTTAGTCGCTTTTAAAAGATGGATATGTTTATGGTTTTCAGTAACACATGATTTACACAACCTGACAAAAGCAGTGAAGCACGCAAGCTTCAGTGCGGCGCACCATACCTTCACTTCGATGACTAGGATTCTCTTAGCCCACAGCGTACATTGTTCGCGTCTCCTCCGCTTTAACGCTCATGGCAAGGATTTTGCGGCCTTAAGCCCCCCCCCCCCCCTTCCCCCATCCACCACCCGATTCCCCGTCACAGTTTACGCCCTACGACTTGGTGACAAGCAATCGTTTTCACCAGTTCCAGTGCCGCATCTCTCCAAGTTCCGTTCCACGATTCGGCGACATTTTCCATTAGCGCCATTGCTATTTTCTTCTGATGTCATCCATCCCACTTCGACGATGTCTTCTTTTGGCTCCAGGGCTCTACGTTTTCCATCTGCCACTGGCGACGGCTTCAGTATTTTCTTCCCCCTATTGGTGACAGCTTCCACGCCTCTTCCCACCATTTAGCGACAAGGGCTAAGATTCTTTTTTGGTTTCAACTCCGTCGTTGGACATTTCGTCCCACCATTTGGCGACGTCGTACACAATTTCAATGTCGACCCCAGCACCACCATTCGGCTCCAGCACCATCATTGGCTCCAGTGCCAACTCATATACGTTCGTACTATCAACCGACGACGATTATGTTCATCCCGACGTAGAGGCGACTCCTGAAGTTATATCTCTCCTGCACCACATGCAGCAGACGCAGAAAGTTATTTTAGGGAGCTGCCCGATGTCAATACATCTTCGGTGGTACCCAGACACCACCCCCAGAAGCCTCCTCCTTCTGGCAGAACTCCAGATCCTTTGACCAAATCTTTCCTCATAAATGGCCCTCATGGTAACTCCCATAAACACACCTCGGCAGTTGCGCCTATTCGATTCCGTCTACACGAGCCCATGAGCCTGTGCCTAATCCATGCAGATTTCTTTCAATTTTCCTATCCCCAATTCATGCACACACATTCCTATCATCCAATTCCTGTCTGATGCACGCACACAAATTCTGTTCCATTTTACCAGGCCTTATACTAATGCACAGGTTCCAGATATTCAGCCTGTGCCTAATCCACGCAGACAATTTCTGTTCCATTTTCCTTTGGCTAGTCTAAACACACGTGCTATGACTGTCGTTCCTATGCCTAATACATGCACCTGTCTCCCTCCCTCTCACATATTCCTGCATTCATCCACGCCCCCTAGGCACAACATTCCATCTCAGGATCTCCCCATCCATCTATGCGGTCCAGGCACAACCATTTCACGCCCATAGTGGATCCACATGGATCGATGACCCCTTGGCAGTACGCCATATCGTTGCCATGGTGATAACGCACCCCAGTCAGTAGTCTGCATGCTGATTGTCTTAATATTTTTGGTATCTTTGCAGACTCGCTCCAGACGGCTTGATCCTCAGCTGCTGCCAGTCTTGACAGCCGCTCATACTGTGCCCATGCCGTCTTCGCGGAGGATCCAGGATCTCAGCCTTTGGACACGGCTACTGGATACTGGACACTTCCGTCCATTTTCATACTGACACTTTTACTTACGTTTACTTTATCAGCTTTATTCGAGTTATTTAAGTCCTCGTATTTGGTTTCTCTTTTAAAACTTACGCCCATCCTTGCTAACATGTATTGGAACCACCGTTTTTCGCTCTATGACAATAGCTTTTAGGCGCGATGATTTCCATCAACCTATCCTGCAAACCCTGATACAGAACACTTTACCTTAATTTTGGCACTTCCTTAGAAAAGCCTTTTGAACCAACTGATGTATTCGAAATAAGCAGAATGTCGAAATACCTCGCTTCTCACAACTAGTTTAGCTTAAAAGATGAAATTTGAATTAATATTTATTAATTAAACCATGAATTGAGATATATCAATTATTTTGATAATACTTTACCTAGATGAAACCCAATTACATTTTTTTAACCGATCAAACGGAAAGGTTTGTTATACATCATGGGAAAAATGTTAGGTTTTAGCATTTCTGTAGTGATTTTTGTGTGTGTTTTTAGCCCTTTCAGCCTACATTTACATCTACACTCATGTTATGAAAGAAACAGAGCACTGTGAACGATTAAAGATAGGACTTTCATATTCACTGGACATGGAGGTTGGTATGTTCTACAGAAATGATTAGCATTTGAGCCATGTCAGCCCGCGGATCCAAGGTCAACATCGATATCGCAGAGCAACATCATCTACAGGTAAAATATGTCTGCGACGCTCGTTGTCGCTGTAAACCGAAGGTAATGGGTCAATGTGACTTGAGCAGACGTGCAGGATGCCTCGCAGAAGTACGCGCGAACTATAAAGTGAAATCAGTGAGTTTGAAAGAGAGCGGTTGGTTGGTCTGGAAAGAAAGGGACAAACTGCAGGGTCAGGGTCATCAGTCCCTTTTCCCTCATGCAAACAGGTCTCGGTTTAAAACAATTCCCAAATGGAGTGAAAGTAAAACGGCGTGAAACTAACGGAGAACCGTACTGAAAGAGAAAACGAAAAAAGCAAACCAGAAGTGGGAAACCTGCACTAAAAGGAAACAAGGCGGTGGAAGATATTAAAATAATATAGCAGATGGCCTCGGCCAGCTGATCGCAAGAACAAAAGAGAAGGAGCCAGCCACTCTGCAACACACTAAAATCTCCAGCCGAAAAACAGAAGGCTAGAAAAACACAAATACGGAAAAGACGAACATCAAGGCGAAGAAACAGCAAAGAAACAGCGAAGACGAGTTAAAAATGGCGGAGGCCTGGGCGAGAAAGCCAGACGCCCTCCCTTAGATTGAGTGGTAGAAACCTTCCTCTCGAAGAAGGCATGAGGCATTGTATCCTGACACCAAAGGCACTATGGCATGGAGGTTAGAAGTCCGCATCAGGGTGGCTAAAATTGACCATTCCAACAAGATGTGGACCACAGTGAAGTGGGAACCACAGCAACACTAAGGGGGGGGGGGGGGGGGGGTCCTTACGACGAAGGAGATGCCCGTGAGTCAGCCAAGTATGGCCGATGCAGAGCCGGCAAAGGACAACAGAGTCCCTGCTAGTGGCTCGCATGGACGAAGGTGACACATTCATTCTATTCCTTACAATGCGTAGTTTATTTGAAGTACTGAGGGTGCGCCATTCAGTATCCCAGATCCCAAAAACTTTACGGCGTAAGACCGATCGGAGATCAGTCTCTAGTGTGCCGAACTGTAGAGTCGGTTTACCGGTAGCCTTTTTGGCCACCCTGTCAGCAAGTTTATTGCCGAGGATCCCGACATGTTCTCGGGGTCAAATGAAGGACCCTGAACGTCAATTGTTTTCTAGGGCATAAAGGGGCTCCTGGATAGTCATTAACAACGCATGGCGAGAGAACCACTGGTCGAGAGCTTGTAGGCTGCTTAAGGAGCTACTACTGATGACGAAGGACTCAGCTGTGTAGAAGCAGACATGCTCAAAAACGCGAGAGATGGCTACCTGCTCTGCAGTGAAAGCACTGCAGCCATCTGCGAAGGAGTGCTGTTCAGTATGTCCAGCCTGAATGTAAGTAAAGCCAATGTGACCATCGAGCAGTCTGTGTAGACTATTTCTGAGTCCTGGAACTTGCCGATAATAGAGAAAAATTGGTGGCTGAGGGCCTCAGGTGGAACTGACCCTTTTGGACCTTATGACAGATCTAGACAAAGCAGTGGCGGAGGCCTGGACCATGGAGGTGTAGGTGAATTGACCCAGGGAGAAGTGGCAGAGGAGAAGTCTCGAGTTCAGTGAGAAGGGACTGGATCCAGACTGCATTTGGAATCCCTGATCGGAGCCATCGTTGTGGGAGATGGGTCAGGGAGTTATGGAAAAGAATATGGTAACTGGGATGTTGAGGTGAAATTTGAATGTGTGCAGTATAATTTACAAGCAACTGTAGTCACCAGATCTGAAACGGAGGAACCCCAGCTTCCTCAAGGAGGCTGTTTGTTCACTGGGTTCCTTTGGAAAGCTCCTGTCACAAGTAGAACTCCGCAGTGTTATAGGGTCCAGCAGCTGCAGCGCTGAGGGTGATGTTGAACCGTATGTCAGGCTCCCATAGTCAAGACGGGACTGCACAAAGGCTTTGTACAGCTGCAGCAGTGTACCGTGATATGCACCCCAGCTGATGTAGCTCAGGCATCAAAGAATGTTTAGATGATGCCAGCATTTTTCCTTGAGCTGATGAGATGGGGAAGCCAAGTTATGTGGACGTCGAAAACCAGTCCCAAAAAGCGGTAAGTCTCCATGACAAGTAGTTGGTCATCGAGGTAAAGTTCTGGATGTAAACAGACAGCACGATGACGACAGAAGAGCATGACGCAAGTCTTGGCGGCTGAAAATAAAGTCGTGAGTAAGGGCCCATAACTGCACCTTTCGTATGGCTCCCTGAAGCTGATGTTCAGCCACACCATCAGTAAAGGAGCAAAAGGAAATACAAAATTCGTCAGCATATCAAAAGTGTTAACGGCCACGAAAAAGAGTGGGACACTCAGTACAGAGCCCTGTGGGTCCTCATTCTCTTCGATATGGTGGGGGGGGGGGGGGGGGGAGGAACTGTGAGGACGGGGCGTGAGTCGTGCTTGGGTAGCTCAGTTGGTAGAGCACTTGCCCGTGAAAGGCAAAGGTCCCGAGTCCGAGTCTCGGTCCGGCACCCAGTTTTAATCTGCCAGGAAGTTTCGTATATAACGGTGTCTGAGCTTAGTCCAAACCTGGGAGGGTGAGGTTCATGTTGCAGTGAAGGAGACGTTTTGTTCACAACACCCCTGCTTCCATCGTTTGATGCTTCTACGGACCTGTGCACGGGGCCATTTGAACACTATGAGGTGCTCAAGGGATGGATGCCGCTTATGACGTTGCAGGGCCCACCTAGGGTCTCTAATGGCAACTGCGATTTCTGGAGACCACCAAGGCACTGTCTCCCACTGGGGACAACCTGAGGAAACAGGAGTTGACGATTAAGCTGCAGCAATAATGGTAATAGTAATGTTCTGGATCCCTGTGTCACTGTTGTCTACATCTACACCTACATTTATACTCCGCAGGCCACCCAACGGTGTGTGGCGGAGGGCACTTTACGTGCCACTGTCATTACCTCCCTTCCCTGTTCCAGTCGCGTATTGTTCGCGGGAAGAAAGACTGCCGTAAAGCCTCCGTGCGCGCTCGAATCTCTCTAATTTTACATTCGTAATCTCCTAGGGAGGTATAACTAGGGGGAAGCAATATATTCGATACCTCATCCAGAAACGCACCCTCTCGAAACCTGAACAGCAAGCTACACCGTGATGCAGAGTGCATCTCTTGCAGAGTCTGCAACTTGAGTTTGCTAAACATCTCCGTAACGCTATCACGCTTACCAAAAACCCTGTGTCATGCAACATAGATCAAATGGTGGCAGTGGAGGTGAAAGCATCCCAGTCAGCCTTGCGAAGAGCCCATCTGGTCAAGTGTCCAGGTGAGTAACGCTGGGGGAGAGACAAGAAGAGCAGAAAGTGGTCACTACCACACAAGTCGTCGTGAGCTCTCCAGTGGATAGATGGTAGAAGGATAGGACTGCAAAGGGAAAAAACAATGGCCAAGTATGTGCCACATGCCACACTGAATACAATGGAGCACCAGTATTTAAGATGCAAAGGTCGAGTAGAGTTAGAAGATGTTTAACATATTAACAACAGGCAGGAATCTTGGTACCACCCACAAAGGGTCACGTGTGTTAAAGTCACCCAGAAGTAGAAAAGATGGAGGGACTTGGAAAATTAGTGTAGCTTGTACATGTTGTGGTACTTTATCATTTGGAGGAAGATAGATGTTGCAGATGATAATATCCTTCGTTGTCCTCACCCTGACAGACACAGCTTCTAAAGGTGTTTAAAGGGGCTCAGGTGCACTATATACAGAGGTAAGGACATAGATATAGATTCCACCTGACATCCTGTGACAGTAAGTACGATTTTTCTAATACCCCCAATAGCCACAAAAGACATGAGTCCACATTCCTGGAAACCGAATTTCCTGAAGGACAACAAAGAAAGCAGGTGCAGCTCCTAACAGTTGTCATAGCTCTGCCAGGTGGGGCTGGGGGGTGGGGGGTGGGGGGGAAACTACCGCAATTCTACTGAAGAATGGCGCTTTTTGTGGTCTGGGAAGGCATGACGTCACCAAAGAGTCCGCTTACGCGTCAGGGGCACCTTTTACCACATGCTGAGGGCTTTTGTTCTCTGTGTCCATTGGTTCTGAGGTTCTGGGGAGGATACTGGAGGACACTATGATCTCCACCTCATCCTCAGAATAGGAGCCTGCCAGAAATGGTGGCTTGGGATCCATCAGGATCTCCTTCTTCTTGTTAGGCTTCTTCTTTCAGTCCTCCCCCTTTACTTCAGTTTCTCTGGCTGAGAGCGCTTTTCTGAGTTTGTCTCATTAACCGCTAATGGTCAGTAAGCCCTACAACCAGCAGTGGTGGCTCCTTCAGCCACCAGCTGGTGTTTCCTTGAGAGAGGAGACAGAGGAGGCTGTTTGCTTCTCTGGCCAAGGGGTGGGGACTGATGTCGCAGATGGCTGGGTGGGACGATGCTCTTGAAGTTGATGTTGGGGGAGCAATGGGAGGAGGAATGTCCCCAACCAACATGGGGTAGGGTAGGCGTAGGAAGTGGATGATGTGTCGTCACTATAGCTTGGCGCGCAGCTCGTCATCAGACTGGAGTAGGTGATCTCTATGGAATGTAATGCCTAGGACCATATTTAAGCTCTTATGAGGTGCTGGAGACCGAGAAATCACCGACCTTGCAACATCGAGGAATGTACACTACAGGGCAGGCAATCCCACTTATCTCAAGACTGACCTGTTCCTTATTTTCGATATTCCCACCACCTCCCCAAACATGTCTTCCAAGTGCTCATCGAAAAACAGAGGCTTCGTTGGTAAAAATGATTCCTCATCAGACCTGGTGCAAACTAAGTATCGAGAAGAAGACGTCTGTCCATGAACGTAGCCCTACTTTCCTCCCATGGTGCAGCCAGGGAAGGGAATGACTTGGAGTCGTATCTCTCAGCATTATAGCGCTTCTTACCTCACTTAGAGAGTGATGGGGCCGTTTGACCACCAGACACCTTCAGATAATTATAAGGTAAGTTCGTCCACTTTGTTGAAGGTCATCCGTCCTGACGCCACCCACACCAATCATGGGTTCTCCACATAGGCGACACTCAGCACAGCAAAGACCACCTGGCGCAATGGCCATTGTCAGGAGTCCTCCCAAGAAGATGAGCACCTAGTCCTTGGCATATGTGGGGAGGTTTCAGCACAGGCATCAGCAGTGTGATCCCTGTGTAGTCAGGGGCTACGACTAAGAGGGTGCACGACAAACTCTCCATGACAGACTGGATACTGTGCTGGATATTGGGTGTGGAGAAATCCAGTTTTATCATAGGGTCAAAGGAGGACAGCAGACCACAGAAGTAGAAGATGTATCCTGTAAGGTGTGCTTCCTCAAACTGGTGGATTGTAGGTGAAGTTGCAGAGCTATGATAATAAGAAGTGCATAAGGTCTAATAGCACACGTAATGACCCACATTTCGGAAAATTTTGGAAGATGTGAAGATCAAACCCTAAAAGGGGACAATGGCTTATTACGTCAGGCAGGAATACTTTGGGTCTATTCTAAACCCCAGACCCACTGGGGGTGAAAGAGAGTGCATTATTGGTATAAGAGTATGTGATGCGTCCATCTGGGAAGTTGTTGCTCGTGTGGAACGAAGTGTTTTGGCAGTGCAGCAGGCTGCCGCCGTTGGATAAGCAGCTGAGCAGCAAGTCGTATACTCCTAGCTCACTCATTTGTTACACAGTTTAATTCTTAATTTCTTTGCGTGTTTTTGGTACTTGCATTGTGTAATTCATAAATTTCGGGCGTATTATAGTATTTGAGAGTTGTAGCATCGCGTTTTAGTACCTGAATAGTGTAAATTCGCGTAGTCGTTTGTCTACTGTTTTGTTTTGAACGGCCAGTGTCGGTTGGTCGCCGTCAGTGTGCTCCCTGCCGCCGTTGGATAAGCAGCTGCAGCAGCAAGTCGTATACTCCTAGCTCACTCATTTGTTACATAGTTTAATTCTTAATTTCTTTGCGTGTTTTTGGTACTTGCATTGTTTAATTCATAAATTTCGAGCGTATTATAGTATTTGAGAGTTGTAGCATCGCGTTTTAGTACCTGAATAGTGTAAATTCGCGTAGTCGTTTGTCTACTGTTTTGTTTTGAACGGCCAGTGTCGGTTGGTCGCAGTCGGTGTGCTCCCTGCCGCCGTTGGATAAGCAGCTGAGCAGCAAGTCGTATACTCCTAGCTCACTCATTTGTTACATAGTTTAATTCTTAATTTCTTTGCGTGTTTTTGGTTCTTGCATTGTTTAATTCATAAATTTCGGGCGTATTATAGTATTTGAGAGTGTAGCATCGTGTTTTAGTACCTGAATAGTGTAATTTCGCTTAGTCTCCTTCCGCCGCCGAGCAGTGTCAGCAGTGCGCAAGTAGCAGCATTACTGCATTTACTAGGCAATCTTGTATTTTAATAACCGTTTAAATTTTGTCGATTTGTTTGCGCTCTCTGTAGATTAGTTCAGACGTTCTTAGCAAAACAGTTTTTAGCATGGATAGGGACTGCAACTGCTGTGTTCGGATGCAGGCTGAGTTGGCATCCCTTCGCTCCCAGCTTCAGGCAGTGTTGGCTTCGGTCACACAGCTTGAGGCTGTTGCCAATGGGCATCACTGTGGGGGTCGGGATGGGGGTTTGTCGGGGACGGCCAGCTCGTCCCACGCATCCCCTGATCGGACTACGACTGTGGTTGCCCGGGATACTGCCCGCATTGAGGCTGATCCCTCACCTGTGGTAGAGTGGGAGGTCGTTTCAAGGTGTGGCAGGGGGCGAAAGACATTCCGGAGGGCTGAACGGAAAGCCTCTCCAGTTTGTCTGACGAACCGGTTTCAGGCTCTGTCCCAGGCTGATACTGATCTTCGGCCTGACATGGCTGCTTGTCCTGTTCCAGAGGTTGCCCCTCAGTCTGCAAGATCCGGGCAGTCGCAGAGGGTGGGCTTACTGGTAGTTGGGAGCTCCAACGTCAGGCGCGTAATGGGGCCCCTTAGGGAAATGGCAGCAAGAGAGGGGAAGAAAACCAATGTGCACTCCGTGTGCATACCGGGGGGAGTCATTCCAGATGTGGAAAGGTTCCTTCCGGATGCCATGAAGGGTACAGGGTGCACCCATCTGCAGGTGGTCGCTCATGTCGGCACCAATGATGTGTGTCGCTATGGATCGGAGGAAATCCTCTCTGGCTTCCGGCGGCTATCTGATTTGGTGAAGACTGCCAGTCTCGCTAGCGGGATGAAAGCAGAGCTCACCATCTGCAGCATCGTCGACAGGACTGACTGCGGACCTTTGGTACAGAGCCGAGTGGAGGGTCTGAATCAGAGGCTGAGACGGTTCTGCGACCGTGTGGGCTGCAGATTCCTCGACTTGCGCCATAGGGTGGTGGGGTTTCGGGTTCCGCTGGATAGGTCAGGAGTCCACTACACGCAACAAGCGGCTACACGGGTAGCAGGGGTTGTGTGGCGTGGGCTGGGCGGTTTTTTAGGTTAGATGGCCTTGGGCAAGTACAGAAAGGGCAACAGCCTCAACGGGTACGGGGCAAAGTCAGGACATGCGGGGAACAAGCAGCAATCGGTATTCTAATTGTCAACTGTCGAAGCTGCGTTGGTAAAGTACCGGAACTTCAAGCGATGATAGAAAGCACCGAAGCTGAAGTCGTTATAGGTACAGAAAGCTGGCTTAAGCCAGAGATAAATTCTGCCGAAATTTTTACAAAGGTACAGACGGTGTTTAGAAAGGATAGATTGCATGCAACCGGTGGTGGAGTGTTCATCGCTGTTAGTAGTAGTTTATCCTGTAGTGAAGTAGAAGTGGATAGTTCCTGTGAATTATTATGGGTGGAGGTTACACTAAACAACCGAACTAGGTTAATAATTGGCTCCTTTTACCGACCTCCCGACTCAGCAGCATTAGTGGCAGAACAACTGAGAGAAAATTTGGAATACATTTCACATAAATTTTCTCAGCATGTTATAGTCTTAGGTGGAGATTTCAATTTACCAGATATAGACTGGGACACTCAGATGTTTAGGACGGCTGGTAGGGACAGAGCATCGAGTGACATTATACTGAGTGCACTATCCGAAAATTACCTCGAGCAATTAAACAGAGAACCGACTCGTGGAGATAACATATTGGACCTACTGATAACAAACAGACCCGAACTTTTCGAATCTGTATGTACAGAACAGGGAATCAGTGATCATAAGGCCGTTGCAGCATCCCTGAATATGGAAGTTAATAGGAATATAAAAAAAGGGAGGAAGGTTTATCTGTTTAGCAAGAGTAATAGAAGGCAGATTTCAGACTACCTAACAGATCAAAACGAAAATTTCTGTTCCGACACTGACAATGTTGAGTGTTTGTGGAAAAAGTTCAAGGCAATCGTAAAATGCGTTTTAGACAGGTACGTGCCGAGTAAAACTGTGAGGGACGGGAAAAACCCACCGTGGTACAACAACAAAGTGAGGAAACTACTGCGAAAGCAAAGAGAGCTCCACTCCAAGTTTAAACGCAGCCAAAACCTCTCAGACAAACAGAAGCTAAACGATGTCAAAGTTAGCGTAAGGAGGGCTATGCGTGAAGCGTTCATTGAATTCGAAAGTAAAATTCTATGTACCGACTTGACAGAAAATCCTAGGAAGTTCTGGTCTTACGTTAAATCAGTAAGTGGCTCGAAACAGCATATCCAGACACTACGGGATGATGATGGCATTGAAACAGAGGATGACACGCGTAAAGCTGAAATACTAAACACCTTTTTCCAAAGCTGTTTCACAGAGGAAGACCGCACTGCAGTTCCTTCTCTAAATCCTCGCGCAAACGAAAAAATGGCTGACATCGAAATAAGTGTCCAAGGAATAGAAAAGCAACTGGAATCACTCAATAGAGGAAAGTCCACTGGACCTGACGGGATACCAATTCGATTCTACACAGAGTACGCGAAAGAACTTGCCCCCCTTCTAACAGCCGTGTACCGCAAGTCTCTAGAGGAACGGAGGATTCCAAATGATTGGAAAAGAGCACAGATAGTCCCAGTCTTCAAGAAGGGTCGTCGAGCAGATGCGCAAAACTATAGACCTATATCTCTTACGTCGATCTCTTGTAGAATTTTAGAACATGTTTTTTGCTCGCGTATCATGTCATTTCTGGAAACCCAGAATCTACTATGTAGGAATCAACATGGATTCCGGAAACAGCGATCGTGTGAGACCCAACTCGCCTTATTTGTTCATGAGACCCAGAAAATATTAGATACAGGCTCCCAGGTAGATGCTATTTTTCTTGACTTCCGGAAGGCGTTCGATACAGTTCCGCACTGTCGCCTGATAAACAAAGTAAGAGCCTACGGAATATCAGACCAGCTGTGTGGCTGGATTGAAGAGTTTTTAGCAAACAGAACACAGCATGTTGTTATCAATGGAGAGACGTCTACAGACGTTAAAGTAACCTCTGGCGTGCCACAGGGGAGTGTTATGGGACCATTGCTTTTCACAATATATATAAATTACTTAGTAGATAGTGTCGGAAGTTCCATGCGGCTTTTCGCGGATGATGCTGTAGTATACAGAGAAGTTGCTGCATTAGAAAATTGTAGCGAAATACAGGAAGATCTGCAGCGGATAGGCACTTGGTGCAGGGAGTGGCAACTGACCCTTAACATAGACAAATGTAATGTATTGCGAATACATAGAAAGAAGGATCCTTTATTGTATGATTATATGATAGCGGAACAAACACTGGTAGCAGTTACTTCTGTAAAATATCTGGGAGTATGCGTACGGAACGATTTGAAGTGGAATGATCATATAAAACTAATTGTTGGTAAGGCGGGTACCAGGTTGAGATTCATTGGGAGAGTGCTTAGAAAATGTAGTCCATCAACAAAGGAGGTGGCTTACAAAACACTCGTTCGACCTATACTTGAGTATTGCTCATCAGTGTGGGATCCGTACCAGGTCGGGTTGACGGAGGAGATAGAGAAGATCCAAAGAAGAGCGGCGCGTTTCGTCACTGGGTTATTTGGTAACCGTGATAGCGTTACGGAGATGTTTAATAAACTCAAGTGGCAGACTCTGCAAGAGAGGCGCTCTGCATCGCGGTGTAGCTTGCTCGCCAGGTTTCGAGAGGGTGCGTTTCTGGATGAGGTATCGAATATATTGCTTCCCCCCCCTTATACTTCCCGAGGAGATCACGAATGTAAAATTAGAGAGATTAGAGCGCGCACGGAGGCTTTCAGACAGTCGTTCTTCCCGCGAACCATACGCGACTGGAACAGGAAAGGGAGGTAATGACAGTGGCACGTAAAGTGCCCTCCGCCACACACCGTTGGGTGGCTTGCGGAGTATCAATGTAGATGTAGATGCGTGCAGAATGGTTCACGGAAGGCCATAGAAAATGACGAGATGGGTCAGATCGCAACAACCAGGCGACCCCTCGAGAAGATGGACACCTCGTTCGAATGTCACTGAAGGACAGATCTGCATCCTCCTCGGATCTGGCGCGACAGTGGTATGGTGTAACACATCACACTCTTATCAGGGGTCCGTCTCCGTTTATTACTGCATGGACTATGTGCGCGTTGTCCTCTTCTCCACCAATATCTGACGAATGAGGACAAAAATGCTAGATAGCAAAGGCGTATGGTATGACGTCACTGGGGACAGTAATGCCACCAGATGGTGTTTACGAATGAATTCAGGTTCTGTTTGTTTAAAATTATGGCAGAATTCGCCCGGGACAGGGAGGCGGCATTACTATGACGGAATTCGCACAAAACATACAGGGCTAACTCAAGACTTTATGGTGTGGGGTGCTATTGGGTACAACCACAAATCACAGTTGGTGCGTGTCCAGGGCACTGTGACCAGCGTGACCTATGGGAATGCAATCCTGGGACTCATAGCTATACCCTTTCTGCGCAACTCCCCAGCAAGACAATTCACGGCCATATGTTGCTGCATGAACACGTGCCTTCATGGTGTCACAGGATGTCTGCAGTTTGCCCTGGCCCGCCAGATCACTAGACTTGTCGCCAATCGAAAATGTGTGGGATATGGTGAAATGACAGCTGCAGTGTTGTGACCCAATGCCAACTACCACAGATGAACTTTGGAAACATGAGGCTGCAGCATAGATGGCTACACCACAAGACGCCATTCGTGCCTTTTAGGCATCGATGCTATCACACATGGAACAAGTTATCAGGGTCCATGGCGGACCCTGTACCTACTAGGCAACAGTACACTAGTTGGATTGAGGCGACTGAAATGCCAGTCTTTTCTGCAGAACGTGCTAACGTACACGTCCTGTGAAGATAGTCGTTCGAGGTGTTCTGTTTTTTTTCTGAACATGAGAGTATAAGCCGCAAGCTATGAGGGTACTTCGTGTAACACTATCGTTCCCCTCCAGTTTTCCTATAGCAGTCGCGAATATTTAGCAAAAAGAACTATTGGTGGTAAGCCTCTGTGTGGTCTCGAGTTTCTCTGATTTTATCTTTGTGGTCTCTTCGTGGGATATACGTAGTAGAAAGTAATATATTTATTGACTCTTCTAAGAACGTACGCTTTGAAATTTTAACAACAAACCACACACTGATGCAGCACGCCTTTCTTTTAATGTCTCCCACTGGAGTTGATTGATAATCGTAGGGATGCTTTTGTGATTGGCAAATAAACCTGTAGCGAAACGCGTTGCTCTTCTTTAGATCTTCTCTATTTCCTCTGAAGGCCAATCTGGTGTGGATCCCACGAAGAAGAGAAATATTAAACTATTGGTCGAACGAGTGTTTTGTAATCAACTTCCTTTGTTTGTGGACAGCATTTCCTTAGGATTCTTCCAATGAATCGTAGATATTCTTCTGCGTTACCTGCACTTAGTTGTATGTAGTCATTCCATTCCAAAGGGCTCCGTACACATACTCCAAGATATTTTACGGAACTAACTGCTTTCAATGATTGTTGTATCGATTCAATAAGAAAATTATGAATACAATTTGTATGCCACCAGAACAAGCAATTTGTGAAGGATCTCAAATCTCCTTTCGATACAGTGTATTGTCTGAAGAGAATCGTTGAATGTGACAGAAGTGCCACCATTCCGCAGATCGCTGCAGATTTCAGTGCTGGGCCATCAACAAATGTCAGCGTGCGAACCATTCATCGAACCATCATCAACCTGGGCTTTCGGAGCCAGAGACCCACTTGTGTACCCTTGATGACTGCACCACAAAAGGCTTTACGCCCTGATGACTGTAAACATGTTGTCTGGTCGGACGAGTCTCGTTTCAAATTGCATCGAGCGGATGGACGTGTACGGGTATGGAGAGAAAATGGCTTGTCTGTTGTAACAACACATGTTCCATAATCCCTGTTAGGTACAACTGCGACTGCAAAAGTGCGATAAGAAATAATATCTCTCTCATTGTAGGCCTCCAATCCTTGAAGAGGTTTGTCAGTATCTCTCACAATAGCAATTGTTAACCAATGATTGTTGTATCGATTCAATAAGAAAATTATGAATACAATTTGTATGCCACCAGAACAAGCAATTTGTGAAGGATCTCAAATCTCCTTTCGATACAGTGTATTGTCTGAAGAGAATCGTTGAATGTGACAGAAGTGCCACCATTCCGCAGATCGCTGCAGAATTCAGTGCTGGGCCATCAACAAATGTCAGCGTGCGAACCATTCATCGAACCATCATCAACATGGGCTTTCGGAGCCAGAGACCCACTTGTGTACCCTTGATGACTGCACTACAAAAGGCTTTACGCCCTGATGACTGTAAACATGTTGTCTGGTCGGACGAGTCTCGTTTCAAATTGCATCGAGCGGATGGACGTGTACGGGTATGGAGACAACCTTATGATTCCAAGGACCATGCATCCCAGAGGAGATTGTTCGAACTGGTGCAGGATCTGTAATGGTGTGGGGCGTGTGCAGTGGGAGTGACATGGGACCCCTGATACGTCTAGATACAACTATGACAGGTGACACGTACGTAAGCATCCTATCTGATCATCTGCATCCATTCATGTCCATTGTGTATTCCGAAGGACTTGGAAAATTCCAGCAGGACAATGCGACACCCCACATGTCCAGGATTGCTACAGAGTGGCTCCAGGAACGCTATTATGAGTTTAAACACTTCCGCTGGCCACAAACTCCCCGGACATGAATAATAATGAGCATATCTGGGGTGTCTTGTAACGTGCTTTTCAGAAGATGTTTCAGCCCCTGGTACTCTTACGGATTTATGGGCAGCCCTGAAGGATTCATGGTGTCAGTTCCCTCCAGCACTACTTCAGACATTAATCGAGTCCATGCCACGTCGCGGTTCGGCAATTCTGCCTGTTCGCGGGAGCCCTACAGGATATTAGGCAGGTGTACCAGTTTCTTTGGCTCTTCAGTGTATGAAGCCGTGGCTCTGCACACGTGGACTAAAAACGACTGCAACATAAGCATATTTACGTGAGTTGTGGATTTGGGACTCTACAGTATTAGTGGGGGCACCAAATATACTAGTTAAAATGAACAGTAAGTTATCTCAATGGGAAAGGCGTGCGATGTTAGAGCTGTGATCGTGGACAGATCATGGGTGACCAACATGTGTGGCGCTCCGTTCCTTGGGCCGTGAGCGTGCTGAGCTCTTCCTCGCCATCGACTGTCGTGAATAGTAGCAGGTCGACAGATGGGCCACAGCTCATCAAATCACTTCCCTACACATTACTGAACGACAACATCCGTTTAGCAACCATATTATCCTAAACTGTCTCCTCACTGCAGGGTAAGGACACTAACGACTCTTCTACAACTCATTTTTTATGTTTTTAAATCGATCGTATAACTGTGTAAGATTGATATCTATGTCACAAGCGACCATCACTCTCCAGGCTCGACGCCATATGAGTTAATATTGTAATCACCCTCGCTATCTCCGTTACTCAATCCCTGAACGAGACAAGATCAACTTTGACGATACAAAATGTAATAGTATGGGCAATACACAGCCTAAAAATCTGTGTGGGGTGGGTGTGCACCGTGGCTGTTAAGCCAAAATCCTAACACATGGTTAATCCTGAAACTCTTTATTTGCAGAGAGACAAAATTATCGAACGTTAAATAAGGCATGTATCAAGTAAATAAAAAATTAAAAAATATATAATTAAGATCTTACAGGATAATGACGCTGCCTAATCCAGGTTTCTTAGGATTCAAGACAAATGTTTAATTCAAATAAGCACACAAATGGTGAATGATGCCCTCACATAAAACAAATAAATCGGTTAGGAATTATTTAAAACAGGAGGGCATTATGTATTAACTTAGCGCAGGAAGAGCATTTACAGGCAGTAGCCAATGCAAAATGAGTATATAAATCCGAGGATTGTTTTACGAAAGCAATAGCTCATCCTAATGTTCGACAGCGCAAAGTCGGACCAACATTCGCATTGAAATCTGGAGTTTATTAATCATTAATGCTATAGGGAAGAAAACCCACAAAATTCGTTACAAAATTTGAAACAGCAAATATCTAGCTACGTTATTAAAGTTCACAGCTGTAACTGCAAAAAATAGTAAAATAATTTTCATAGAGTTACAAAATAAACCATCACTGATAGCGACTTGATAACTGAAAGTCTCGTCAGAAATCAAAATCAGCATCTCATTGCACGAAATTGTTCAGAGTATTTCCAAATGAAATGATAATTAAATCAGCACCCTAGCTGCAAACAGACGTTGATATAGATCATTGGGGACATGTTGAAAATGTCTGCTCCGACCAGGTCTTGGCCGGCCGAAGTGGCCGTGCGGTTAAAGGCGCTGCAGTCTGGAACCGCAAGACCGCTACGGTCGTAGGTTCGAATCCTGCCTCGGGCATGGATGTTTGTGATGTCCTTAGGTTAGTTAGGTTTAACTAGTTCTAAGTTCTAGGGGACTAATGACCTCAGCAGTTGAGTCCCATAGTGCTCAGAGCCATTTGAACCATTTTTGAACCAGGTCTCGAACCCGGGATCTGCTGCTCACATGGCAGACACTCTATCCATCTGAGCCACCGAGGGCACAGACGTTTTCAACATGTCCCCAATGATCTATATCTAAGCCTGTTTGCAGCTTGGGTGTCAATTTAATTATCAATTCATTCTAGAGAAGCTGCACGGTCATCAATGGTATCGGTTCTTTCGGAAACATATACTATCTTCATATATTTCCAAATGCTCAAATTTCCGACCATAAAGTTGCCTTAAACTCAGTGGCACTCTCGCCTCCCAAAAGTCACCGACCTTACAACAGCTACCACCAAGTGCCCACTAACTCCCTTCTACGTACCTCTTCGTGCACTCAGTCACGTGACCACTGTGGAGGACAAGACCTGTTATTAATGGCCACCATTCAAGGTTTGTTTGATTTTTTTTTTTTTACGTATTTCACGTATATAGGGCCTACATATTAGAATACATAGCAAATGCACGCGGCCACTTTCCAGCGTAATAGTAAAAAGTAATCCGATATTAAATTTGCACTTACGGATATCTCAACCCATCTGCCGCTGCAACGTGTTCCAAGTCAAATTAAAAAATTCAGATACATTTTAAGCATCTAATTACAGTTCAGTAAACATAAGAATTAGTTGGACCATGGAGTGGAATAGTCATGCTGATCTTAAAATATGTATCTACGAGGAGGAATTCGAAGTTATGGCACTTTATAGATATAACCAATTAAACTGCATAATGATTATAATTTTTATTTATTGAATAGTAACATATTGTTGTAATTGTTGGAGAAATAAACTTTCATATGACGTTTCACAATAATTAATAATTTGAATAACTTTTTTGTAGGGTACTACATACAGGCAAAAAATCAATACACAAAATTCACTCTCAAGAACCCAAAACGAAAGAATTTGGAACTTAAAAATGTATGATGTAAGAAAGAAGACAGGCCCGAATTTTGGGATCATAAGAACAAGAAAAACAGAGATAAGAAATTGGTCCAAGTCCTCCTTAGAGAGTGAATATACAGGGTGAGTCACCCAACATTACCGCTAGATATATTTCGTAAACCACATCAAATACTGACGAATCGATTACACAGACCGAACGTGAGGAGAGGGGCTAGTGTAATTGGTTAATAAAAACCATACAGAAATGCACGGAAGTATGTTTTTTAACACAAACCTACGTTTTTTTAAATGGAATCCCGTTAGTTTTGTTAGCACATCTGAACATATAAACAAATACGTAATCAGTGCCGTTTGTTGCATTGTAAAATGTTAATTACATCCGTAGATATTGTAACCTAAAGTTGACGCTTGAGTACCACTCCTCCGCTGTTCGATCGTGTGTATCGGAGAGCACCGAATTACGTAGGGATGCAAAGGGAACGGTGATGGACCTTAGGTACAGAAGAGACTGGAACAGCACATTACGTCCACATGCTAACACCTTTTTATTGGTCTTTTTCACTGACGCACATGTACATAACCATGAGGGGTGAGGTACACGTACACACGTGGTTTCCGTTTTCAATTGCGGAGTGGAATAGAGTGTGTCCCGACATGTCAGGCCGATAGATGTTCAATGTGGTGGCCATCATTTGCTGCACACAATTGCAATCTCTGGCGTAATGAATGCGTACACGCCGCAGTACATCTGGTGTAATGTCGTCGCAGGCTGCCACAATACGTTGTTTCATATCCTCAGGGGTTGTAGGCACATCACGGTACACATTCTCCTTTAACGTACCCCACAGAAAGAAGTCCAGACGTGTAAGATCAGGAGAACGGGCTGGCCAATTTATGCGTCCTCCACGTCCTATGAAACGCCCGTCGAACATCCTGTCAAGGTTCAGCCTAGTGTTAATTGCGGAATGTGCAGGTGCACCATCATTCTGATACCACATACGTCGACGCGTTTCCAGTGGGACATTTTCGAGCAACGTTGGCAGATCATTCTGTAGAAACGCGATGTATGTTGCAGCTGTTTGGGCCTGTGCAATGAAGTGAGGACGAATGAGGTGGTCGCCCATGATTCCGCACCATACATTTACAGTCCACGGTCGCTGTCGCTCTACCTGTCTGAGCCAGCGAGGATTGTCCACGGACCAGTAATGCATGTTCCGTAGATTCACTGCACCGTGGTTTGTGAAACCCGCCTCATCGGTAAACAGGTAGAACTGCAACGCATTCTCTGTTAATGCCCATTGACAGAATTGCACTCGATGATTAAAGTCATCACCATGTAATTGCAGATGTGGCGACACATGAAACGGGTGAAAGCGGTGACGATGCAGTATGCGCATGACACTACTTTGACTCAGTCCACCGGCTCTTGCAATGTCCCGTGTACTCATGTGTGGGTTCATGGCAACAGCAGCTAACACACCAACTGCACCCGCTTCTCCTGTGACGGGCCTGTTACGGACCCGTTTGCGTGCTACGACCGTACCTGTTGCATACAGTTGGCGGTAGATGTTTTGCAATGTGCGGCACGTTGGATGCTCTCTGTCCGGGTACCGTTCTGCACACACCCTGCAGGCTTCAGCTGCATTTCGTCGACACTCGCCATAGATGAGTATCATCTCCGCCTTTTCAGAGTTCGAATACACCATGGTCACAGTCCCTACAACATTACACTATCACAGACGTCTGGTAACACTGTGTACTACAGTTGGTCTGCGTGCGGAGACGAATGCAGAATAACAATAGCAGCAAGCGCTACATGCGAACACTGCGACAGCTAGACCAAACCACAACTGTGCACTACAGCCACACTCGTAAACACGGACGTCATCGTAAACATGTCCCTGCAGATGCTGCTTGTCGACCGTGGCCCATGTTTGTTACAACACGCAACTGAACGTCGGAGGTTTCAAGCGTCAACTTTACGTTACAATATCTCCGGATGTAATTAACATTTTATAATGCAACAAACGGCACTGATTACGTATTTGTTTATATGTTCAGATGTGCTAACAAAACTAACGTAGTTCCATTTAAAAAAACGTAGGTTTGTGTTAAAAAACATACTTCCGTGCATTTTTGTATGGTTTGTATTAAACAATTACACTAGCCCCTCTCCTCACGTTCGGTCTGTGGAATCGGTTCGTCAGTATTTGATGTGGTTTACGAAATATATCCAGCGGTAACGTTAGGTGACTCACCCTGTATACATATCGGGTGGTTACAATTAAACTTTCCCTATTTAACACTTCATAACATGGAAACTAATTACCGTACAAGTACCAAACTTGGTAGGATTAATGTCCAGAGTATGGGGTGCACGATTTCCATGCGTCACAGTGCCACCTTTCAGTTCCAACTACGGCCACCAGGTGCCGTGATCAGTCACGTGATTCGTAGTCACACACCCCTGACCAGTCGCAGTGGACTTGTTGGCGTGTCAACATGTGCTTGGACAAAAGCAGTAGGGCGTCACTAGTGAAGCTCTATTATCATAACAACAGTAATGCTGCAACTGCACTTCGAGAATATCGTCAGCTGAAGGGATTGCCGGCCGTGGTGGCCGAGCGGTTCTAGGCGCTTCAGTCCGGAACTATGCCACTGCTACGGTCGCAGGTTCGAATCCTGCCTCAAGCATGGATGTATGTGATGTCCTTAGGGTAGTTAGATTTACGTAGTTCTAAGTTCTAGGGGACAGATGAACGCAGATGTTAAGTCCCATAGTGCTCAGAGCCATTTGCACCATTTTGTTGAAGGGATTACGGAAGGGTCCTCTTTCTCCACCTGCTGTGCGGAGCACGAAGTAGTTATAATCAACTACAGAACTGGCCGTCGCTCTGGGAAGAGGCCAGCGACCAGTTGCACAACAGATGGTTGATGGAATCGCTATTGCTCTGGCAGACAATGTTGCGTTCAATTCGCGATCGTCAGGCAGTGTGCGTGCTGTGTCACGACAGTTGAACATCCCGTGGTCCACTGCACGGTACGTGCTTCGAACCATTCTCAAATGGTATCCGTACAAGATCCATATTGTGCAGCTACTAACACAGCAGGACGCCAACGTCGTGTGACTTCGCTCTCCACTTTCTCGCACGGATTGAAGTTGACGAGGGCTAACCCTTTACAATCCTATGGGCAGACGAAGCTAATTTTCCTCTGAAGGGTGAGGTTAACTCGCAGAATTGTCAAGTGTGGGAATCTTCATGTCAAGTCACTGTGCATGAAGTTCTTCTGTATGGTGAACATGTCACCATATGGTGTAGCTTCATGGTTACGCTCATGATAGGCTCATTCTTTTTTTGAACAAGTTGGCTCTCAAGGATCAAAGACGTGCTGTGTGACTGGCCAGAGTTACTGCGATATGCTTCGCCCGCATGTCATACCCTTCCTAATGGAGAGAGAAACATTGAACTCAACAGATTTCATACAAGGTTGGGCCCAACCGCACATCGCTCCTGAAGTTCACCCGCTTCTCCGAAACATGTTGAAAAAGATGGAATTATCAGCCAATCATTTCGAAATGCTTGGCCGGTACGATCACCTGATCTCACTACCTGTGATTTCTGGATTTGGGGCTACCTGAAGGACAAGGTTTATCAGGTGAACAGTAACACAAGTGCTGACCTGAAGGGCAGTAATCAAGAGAGGTAACCAGCATACCTACGGCTAAGCTTCGTTCTGCCTTGCAGAATGCAATCGTGCGCTTTCCGACTCTCCTGTACACTGATAGCCCCCTTTCGTTGCAATAATGGTACTGGCATGTAATGGTATGATGAACCGTAGCAGCATAATAAAAGTGTTTCAATTGAACTGATTTTGTCCAATGTTCTTGACATTAATGCTACCCTGTTTGGTAGATCGACGGTACTTAATTTCCGTGTTATAACGTGTTGTACAGGGAAAGTTTAATTATAACCACCCGGTCACACCCGTGATTCATATGCTGTATTTAATTTTCTCGTTTCATGACTCTAACGCACTTTACGTGTTTTCCGAAGAAATATTAATTTTATTTTCGTATTCGAACTAGATTCACTATCTTACTGCTTGCCCCAGCAATAGAGCCGCTCCGTTCCGGCGCACCAGCAGCTACACCTCGGAACGGTCGCTTCCTGCATTTTCTAGCGACCTCCCTGCTTTACCACGGCCAGTCGCCGTCCAACGGCTAGCCAGCCGGCCGAATTACTCAGCGCCACTAGAATATCTGCGTGTTAACCACTCGTAAAGTCGCAATATATTTCTTACCTCTACAGATGTACACAGACACTGTATGAACGTGCGACACACACAAGTGCTATGAAGCTCAGAGTTTCGTACTTTTACAGGAAGTGAAAAGGAACCCAACTTCGGAATCTCGTTATTCTTCATCGTCTGACTATCCTACTTCAACAGAAAGCTTAATGAAACAGATGTATGACTCTCGTACTTCTGGGTAGTATGAGAACAGCCAAGACATCGTGAGCTAGTGCGAACAGTCCTAAACAACGACCGAGATAGAACTGTATATAGAATATCAAAGTTTATACAGCACACAATAAACTCAGTGAAACGAACAGCCTAGCAGATTCCGTTGCAGTGGCTAGTGTCGTGTTTAAGCAGCGATAACTACGGCCCACCTCACACGGCGTGGCTCCGGCGTATAGCCATCTGGACGGGCAGAGCGCAAGCCGCTGGCGGCACGAGTCGACTGAAACGTAATTACTGTGACTGTCAGCGTGTTCAGTCCCTCGTCGCTGGCCGTTGGAGATACGAAAATACAAAATGACTGTAGTTGCTTGGTGGAAAGCACAACGAGACCTTCTCAAAAGTTTCAATAGTTATTCGTTTATTACAAAATAGGGAACAAACAATGAATTTGTTAACAGTTTGCGAACTTTACTGGCAGGCTGAATCACGGAGAGTCTATTATATCCAAAAGCCAATATGGAATGGCGGACGGCTTAGCCAGTGGCACATTCTCTTAGTAGCAGACCGAGCTGACGACAAAAGATTGAGACGAGTGCTGGCTGGCGACGGCCTGCCTGTGTGCGCGCTGCAGTCCCACTGGTGAAACTTAGGGGTTAGGGTACCAAATACCACTGCAACAGCACCATGATGCTTTGTGCTTTGAAAGCTAAAGCTTACCTTACCAACTGTGGGAGGCTGTACAATTTGGAGAAATCTCCTGCGTAAAGTTGAGTGAAATCTAGCAGAATTTTCTTAGATATTGTTCAAACAACAGTTACTGCTCATAAACTTGACACCATATTGCTGTTATTCTGTCACGGAAGGTATTTTATGACTGTAGGAGATGTGAATTTAGAAATTTACTGCGTATTCGTAATGGTCTGTGAAATATATTTCATTAATCTTCACCTATATATGTGACTTAAAATGTGCAGATTACTCAAGAACGTCGTCATTTCATGTGCTGTAGGTATGGGACTCCTCACCAGGTGAGAAAACTCGAGCCGGCCGGAGTGGCCGTGCGGTTCTAGGCACTACAGTGTGGAACCGCGAGACCACTACGGTCGCAGGTTCGAATCCTGCCTCGGGCATGGATGTGTGTGATGTCCTTAGGTTAGTTAGGTTTAATTAGTTCTAAGTTCTAGGGGACTGATGACCTCAGAAGTTGAGTCCCATAGTGCTCAGAGCAATTTGAACCATTTGAGAAAACTCGCACTGGTCTGATTGCAGTGAGAAGTGCTGTTGGCGACGTCACAAATGAAAGGACAAGTTATTTTGCGAACGACCCGAGGGCTATGTCAGACATCTCGCAGGTACAAAATTTGGGATGCAGGCTACGATAGCCACATACGCTCCGTTCCATTCCTCGGCCCTGAAGTGAAATCGAAGAAAATCTTTGTACTATTAGCACTTCAGCCTGCTATGTCACAAGCTTCAGCCTACTTAGTTACACAAATTAAAACTGAAACTTCACAAAGCTAAAGTAGTGCATGCATTCTCTGGATGTCATAACTACAGCTGGATATTGCAGCACGTGCACGAGGGGAAGATTGATCTGGAAATGCCATATTTTCCGATGCAACATGGCAGTATACACTGATGAGGGAAAACATTATGACGACATGCTTAATGCCGGCCGCGGTGGTCTTGCGGTTCTAGGCGCTGCAGTCCGGAACCGTGGGACTGCTACGGTCGCAGGTTCGAATCCTGCCTCGGGCATGGATGTGTGTGATGTCCTTAGGTTCGTTACGTTTAAGTAGTTCTAAGTTCTAGGGGACTGATGACCTAAGATGTTAAGTCCCATAGTGCTCAGAGCCATTTGAACCATTTTTTTGACATGCTTAATAGCTTATTTCTCCCTCATTGGAGCGAAATACACCAGTGATTCTGCGTTTTAGGGATTCGACAGTTCCTTGGTAGGTTTGTGGAGGTACGTGACATTAGGTGTCTACTCACAGCTCACGTAAGTCGCATAAACAACGGGCAGCGTACGCGGTGGTGGCGCCCAATAGCGAGCCTCATGGGTTCCAGAGGATTTACATCAGACGAGTCTGGTCACCGAGACATCAACCTGAGTTCACTATAGTGCTCCTGAAACTACTGCAGCACGGTTGTGGCTCTGAGACACTGACGATTATTCTGCTGAAAGATGACATCGATAACGTGGAAACATCAAGCATGAAGGGATGCAGGTGGTTCTCAGCTGTCAGCGTGTCTTCGATTACTACCACAGGTGTGTGCTAGCGCAGAAGAATGTCTCCCACAGTATAATACTGCTCACACCTGTCTGCGTCAGTGATACACTGCACGTTTCGAACCGACGTTCACCTCCATTACGGCGTTTGTGGAGACGATCATCGACCTAGTGTAACAAAAATGTGATTCATCTAAAGGGCTGACACGTTTCCATTGATTGACGGTCGAATCGCGATAGAGCCGTGCCCACAGCAATCATAATTGACGGCTGCCGTTTGGGCAACGTGTGAACATGTAGGGGTAGTCTGCTGCGTAGCTCCATGTTCAACAATGTACGATGAAAAGTGTGCTCCGAAACACATATGCGTGAACCAGCGTTGTGCTCTTTCGGCAGAAATGTCACAGATCACCTCTTATCCTTCTTCACAGAGCATACAACTTCCGTAACCCCACGTTCTGTAAACAGTCTAGTACGTCCAACCTTCTAGCGCCAAGTGGTAGTATCACTGTACTTCCTACTCTTTCTGTTGGCAACAGCAGAACGTGAACGTTCGACCAGCTTCGCCGTTTCCGAGGTACTCGTTCACAAACTTTGCGTAATAATAATCTTACCCTGGACAAAGTCGTTTATCTCAGTAGATTTCCCCATTTGCAACTAAGAGGATTCCTTGTCCGTGTCTGCGCCGCTTACATACATTTTTGCCCGCGACGATCCCAGGCGGACAGCGACGTCGCGGTCGCAGTGGTCACAATGTTTTGGTATATTAATATACCGGTACGGGAACTCACAGAAAATGTATGTTGGACATCTGAAAAGCCACAGGTTACATCAAGAGCTACCGCATAATATGAAAACAGTAGTTTTTAGTGCAACACCAATTACTGAATTGATTTCTTTTACTCGCCACCGTCAATTGTGATCGATATTTGGATTATGTATTACGACCTTTCTTCAGAGAACTGGTGACTAAAAGCCCTACGGTTATTTAATGCAAGAGACACCCTGCTAATGTAGTCACAATAGTATAACGCAAGGTTTCCAGAGACAATACCAAAGGAAAGCTCGGCGTTCTAGCCCTGATCGTCTATTCGGGACTGACCAACCGCCGTGCCATCCTCTGCCAATGACACCATTGGAAGCGATGCGGTAGGGCTGGTGTCAGCACACTACTCTTCCTGCTGTTGTCGGAAATCCAATTACAGTCCTCCCTTCAAGGAAAAATCCCTAAGACTGACGGGAATAGAACCCAAGTCCTCCGCACAGCAGCCATACACGCTGATCACTAAGCAACGGATGTGGACTTGATGACACTATGCTAGCCATCAGTGACAGAGTCCTATCCCAGTCTCGTATTGAACGAGAGTAACTGTCTATATGCCTCCCTTATCATCATGATCCCTATACCAGATAAATGATCGTGAAACGTGTTCGCAAACTGTGAATACAACTGTACAACGATTATACGGTTTACTGGTAACATGAAAATTGGTGCCGGACCGGGACTCGAACCCGGATTTCCCGCTTTGCGCGGGTGCCACCCTAACCGAATAGGCTATGTGAGCACGCCTCCAGCACTTCACATGCTTGCAAGCCCGAAGATACATTGCATCGCCCTAAATGGGCACTGTGAAATACAGACGCTGGCCTACTGTCATACATGATTGTGTGAGCATAATTGTCCTGCGGTCCTCTTAGAATACCGACTGTTTTAAGTTACTCCACACAATTTTTGGGAAAAACGTCGCCATTCTTCCAGAAATTTTCATTTAAGTTAACTGTTCATCACTGTGATACTTCGATTACTTACGATCTTTGCAGTGTGCCTTTTAATTCGTTTCCAGCTCCTTAACCACTTTGTCTACCCGCGTTGCTTATACCTATGATGAAGTTCGTATTGGTACACGAGAGCAGGCTGTAAATGAGAATTTACTGGAGCATTGGAGTTAAACACACATAAAACAGAGTTTGAAATTAAAAAACCGGATAATAATGAGATCTGTGGGTAAGGCACACAGAGTCCAGCTCGGTGCCTGTGCTACCGAAGGGAACTGATATTCATGTCCAGAGGATCTCACATTCAATGGAAGTACAGAAAAGGAGGCAATGTTTTGACAGAGGATAGTTTCAGGCTAAAGTACCCAGGTGTACAGTAGCTGAGCTAGCCACTATGCTTCGGGGCGCCGAAGTAAACGCAAACGGTTTCCGTGAATCTCCCACTGCCGCACAGTAAACAGAAATATGTTTGTCGAAAACAGGATCCAATTCTCTATCAAATACTATACTATGTCTGTACCAAATCCTGTAACATCCGTTTGCATAAAATCTGAAACGATGGCCCATGCTGGTAGAGATACATAATATTTAATGCGGAAGCAACGTACTTCCTATACATAAATCTGTAGTATGGGAATAACTATGAAGCGAGTAGCCAAGTATGCTTTCTAGTATACATCCGTTGAAGTTTAATTTACGCAGTTACATTAATCATCACAATTAAACTACTTGAATCAAAGCTACTTCGTCATGAAAAATAAAAGAAAACTATATCTACATCTGCCTGGCAGAGGGTCCATCGAACCATCGCCAACCTGTTTCTCTGTCGTTCCACTCTGGAACAAACTAGCCACAGAAAGTCGTTAAGAAAATTCAAAATTATAAAATAATACTATAATCAACAAAACAGTGCTCACTGTAGAATAAGCAATGAAAGGCGTTATTCATTGCAAAGCTCCTAACACAGGAAAGTGGTCTGGCATAGAATAAGGTAACATGCCACAAATAAGCTTTACAGGTTAGATTTGAAACTCTTGGGTTTAGGATTACCATCATAGGCAATTTATGACACTTAAAACACTTGATAATGGCACTTTGAAGCCGATATCATGATTGTGTAAGTATAAATGTAACACTGTAAATAAACAACAGTCAAATGGCGGTACTGACTTTGAAGAAATATGTTATGACTGTGGCCCTTCATTATGAAAAAATTATTAAATCACTGAAGGCCTTGCTGTAAATTGTTTCCTGAATTTTAAATATTTTTTTGTTTGTAGTGCTCATTCAATGAATCTCACAGGTCCTTTTTAATGAGTTAATATTGTATACAACGAATCCCATGATGGAAACAGGTATACGAACATGGGCGGCAGAGCTAATTTCGAGGCATGGACGAATTTGGCGAACTAATAGTGCAGATGGGAACACTGTCGTTTCATGACTAACAATATTCTTTGTGAATTGACGAGTGTGGCCCAAAACACAATACCATAGGATGTAACTAAATGAAACTATGTAAAATAAACAAGTTGACGCGGTTCAGTGTCAGAGACGGTGATAATTTTCCTTACAGTGAAACTAGCAGCATTTATCAACTAAATTACAAATAAATGTAACCAGTCATGTTTCTTTTATCATACTTCTGCAGTTTAATGAAAGAGTGCGATGTTACTACGACTGTAAAGGCAGCCCGTAGTTGAATTTTTTTTTCTTTTGAAGATTTATGGTAAGGTCTTATGGGACTAAACTGCTGAGGTCATCGGTCCCTAAGCTTACGCACTACTTAATCTAACTGAAACTAACTTAGGCTAAGGACGACACACATTCCCGAGGGAGAACTCGAACCTGCGACGGGCGGAGCCGTCCGGATCGTCACAAGACGCCTGAGACCGCAAGGCTAGCCCGCGCGGCAGTGGCACAACTAACCCAAAAGTCGCACCATAATAAATTCACATGATGGTGAAAGTTAAGTTCTCTGAAACGAGTAGTGTAACGTGTAATATAATAACTGTATCTTGTTACATTGATCTGTAGTTTCGGTTGAAATTCATAACGGTCAGTCCCAACACAAAAAATTGCATTCCAAGAAACAGCATTCAATTAATGCGTATTGCCCAGAATGTGATATTTCCACGGGAGTTTAACATCTGCTGTAAGGAAATAAAATGTTCGAGTTTACTGATTATTCATCATCCTGCAATAGTAAAATGTAGCTTCTGGAAGAGTTCCGTGTCACTAACTGTATGTACTGTGTTTTATTGCAGCTATGTGTCAGAATCTAACGTTATCAACCACTCTATTTGCATCACATTCCATGTCTTTTAGCAAGACAATTTGTCACAACCCAACTGAATTTTTTTATCACATGCCTAGTGGATACCCAGTACCAATGATATGAAAGGGAGACAATAGTTGAGAAGGATGTGAGAGGAGGTTGTAGCATTTCCAAACGGTCTTCAATCTGTACATTCAACAAGCAGCTAAGGGTGTCGAAGAAAAATTTTCAGATGAAATTAAGTTCAGGGAGGAGATATAATAACTTGAAGTTCGTGCCTTTGACACTGTAGTTCTAACATAGACCAAAGTACCTTGAAGTTCAGATGAAGGGAAAGGGGAAAAATTATGGAGTATAGTCTAATTAAATGAGGTGAAACCGAGGGAATTAGATTACATTATGAGAGAGTGAAAGTAGTACACGAATTTTGCTTTTTGAGAAGTAAAATATCTAAATACGGCATAAATAACAACGATATGAAATGCAGACTGCAAGTAGCAAGGAAAGCGTTTCTGAGAAAGAGAAGTTTGTCAACAGTGAATAAAAAGTTAAGTGATAAAAATATTTGCCCGTAGCGATGCCTCATACTGGAGTGAAACGTGGAAGAACAACATCACAGACAAGAAGAAGGTAAGATCTTTCGATATGTTGTGCTACAGAGAATGCTGAAGATAAGTCTGCAGCGGTGGCCGAGCGGTTCTAGGCGCTGCAATCCGGAACCGCGCGACTGCTACGGTCGCTGGTTCGAATCCTGCCCCGGGCACAGATGTGTGTGATTTCCTTAGGTTAGTTAGGTTTAAGTAGTTCTAAGTTCTAGGGGACTGATGACCTCAGATGTTAAGTCCCATAGTGCTCAGAGCCATTTGAACCATTTCTTGCTGAAGATAGTACTGAAAAATTCGCTTCAGTTGTAAATGACATTTTATTAGCACGACTGGTTTTGGAGACTAATGCTCCATCGTCCGGTGCAAAGTTCTGCAATGAGATGGAGAGGGCGTGATGTTGGTGTAGTGTTAACATTACAAGTCAAAACGCACAGCCTCGGTTAACGGCTACTCACTTATGTTGCACCCCAGCAAGAAAAATGACAAAAGTCGAAAAGCAGGAATTTTTTATTTATGTAACTGAAAAACACGTGTGGTGTCCAACATGCAAGACAAATGTCACATCTCCATCTCGCAATGTGTCTTCTTGAGAGCAGTTGTTTCAGTTTTGTTGTACGATACTTCGTGATCCGTCACGGTAAGAGCAGTGTCGCTTCTGCGCTGCTGTTGGCAGGTGTGAATGGGTCATTCAAGAAGAGCGGCACATTCTTAACTGTGACACTTTTCGTGTACAAGATAAGCTGAATGTAATTTTTAATATCATCGAGTATTACTGAGTCGGTGTTTAAAAAGTGTCTGTAACTTACATTACAATGCCTTTCAGACATGCATGCATGTCTGACATGTCTGAACAGACATTGTTTTGACGATTACAATTTTTGTAAATATACTGTTGTAATATTCACAAAAGCTGTAGGGCAAGATATATACACTGTATGAAAACAGACACCCTATTAATCGGTGGTACAGGTGTCTCCATAGGCTTTAATGACGATAATAACAAAGCGTTTCTCTCTCTCTGTGCGGGAATCGCAAATCGTGTGAAGAACGTGACATAAATGTACTCAAAGTGCAGAAGAGTGACTCAGGCATTGTCTTTTGTGTAAACTGCCTATGGGCAAAGAGATCATCGCCAACAATACTAGGAGAAAACAAATGAACATCTCTGCAATGCGGTGCATTGCAACGTACAGGTTTCACAGAAGTCTTTCAGTAGATATTTCTCAGGTATTGCATATGTTAGATGCGTCACTGTTCTTGTCGGCGTGAGATAAGACTTGTGATGTCACGGATGTGGGACGGCCGAGCCAGTTAATCGCAAAACATGTATCTCACGCATATGTGACATTAAGCTCTGAACTAAAAATGCAACACTATACAAAGGGATATGAAGTGCCATTACGCGCCGGTCTTGACTGCCTGGCCCACACACAGGAAACTAAATGGTGCAGATTATTTGGCCTAACAGATGGGGCGTGGCGCCACAGGCGTCCGGTACATGAGCATGTGCGACTGGGTATGGAAAATAAATTCGCGGTAATTACACAAGGCCATAGACACGCACCAATTTATCGGCCGGCCGACGACCGACCGACAAATTTCGTCGCAGCCTACACGCGATCCGGCCGACTGCACTCAGCGATTACCAACTTGGAACTACTTAAACCTAACTAACCTAAGGACATCACACACACCCATGCCAGAGGCAGGATTCGAACCTGCGACCGTAGCGGTCGCGCAGTTCTATACTGTAGCGCCTAGAACCGGACAGAAGCTGTTTCCCCACAATTATTATCAAAACTATTCCTGAAACCTGAGGGTGATTCATAGTTGCATGAGCAAAGGAAGCCACATAAACAAATTAGGTTCAAGTAAACTTTACGAATTTGTTTCCGTATGTAGCGTAAAAGAAGTCCCTTGTAAGGACACGAAGGTCATTTCAAATTCAAAGAAGAAAGACTACAAATGGTGATGGTGCACATAATACAATAAGTACAGCAAAAGATATGCATGAGATAAAGCATTTAACAAATGTCTGAACTGTAAGAAGCTCTTGACAGCAGAAAGCGTGGCTATTGGCTGTTTTTTAACACTTCTAACAATAAAGTAAGCAGTCAGTCGACTGCCTATATTTCGGTTTTTAAGTTTTATTTCCACTTCGTATCGCAAATGACATCTAAAATCTAATCTGTCTCTATTTCGGTTCTTAGATTTTATTTCCGGTAAGTACGGGAAATTAAACGTAAAGACAGAAATAGAACAGTCGAAAGATTTTTCGTCTTGAAATATATATATTTCGCTCTCTCTGTGTGTCACGTGAAACCATTATGGATTCGTAGAAAAAAAATGAAAGAAACGCTTTATTTTTTGCTATGATTCTCACACGATGTGTCTGACAGATATCTGCAGTGTTTAAACTTTTCCACTGACTGTCAAACAAGAAAAGTCGGACAGTTGCTTGGCCGAAACGCCTACACGCGTCCAATCTGTCGGTTGGTCAGTTGGCGCGTCTATAGGGCCCTTTGAAGTACACCGATAACTGGACCGTCCGCTTGCATTAATACAGATTCCAGACTATGGAAGTCAAGCAGAACCGTCATGTGATGCAGAAATTATGGTGGTTGTACATGTAAAAACTTTTTAATTAAAGGAGTAACTCCCTATAGAGGCAATAAAATCGTTGTGGAGTGCTGAAGATGAGGGGGTAAAATCGAATAACTGAATGAGGAGATACTGAACCGAACTACCGAAAGAAAAATTGGCACAACTTCGATGAAGGCGGAAATATAGTGGGATATCAGAGAATAGTGTAACTTGGTAATGCAGGGAAGTGTTTTTGTGAGTACAGGTTAGGTTGGGAGAGGTGTTGGGGGGGGGGGGGGGGGGGGAGGGGGTCGGGAGAAATGTAATATTGTAGATGGAGGGTAAGGCTTGAATACAGTTAGCAGGTTCCTGCAGGTCATGAACACAAAGAAATAAATTGCCTTTTCCCTTTACGTTTCTTTCGTGAAGTTAAAATAAAATTATGACAAAATATAAGTACTGAAATATTTTACTAGTTTCATATGCTTCATCTTACCAAAAACCTTGGAAATCACTGCTGGCAAGTGCATCGGTAACATAGCTTGAATCCAAGTGTTTTTGTAGAGATTGCCTCGCAACTTTCAGTGTGTTTACAACGAGAGTTAAAGCAATGCCTCTCGGAGTTTACTCTCAGCGGGTAGAACTAAAATAGAAACTAATGCAGTGGTCGCAGCTGACACTGACTGAGTGTAGTCTGTGGCTCTCCATGCGTGCTATAGCTTGCCTGTAACACCAACCTCCAGGATCATGGTCAACTACAGGTAAACATTTTGGGGTGACCGAAATATGATTCTCGTGTGTTTCGGTGATTGTTTGTATGTGTATGTGTGTGTTCATTTTTATTCTATACATGAGTTTCTTTGTGATTTCTGCTTTGTTTTCGTTCTCAGTTGTTCGTCTTTAATTAATTTTTGTTATTGAACCAGTTAAGTACCAGTGTTAAGGTAACATTTTTGTGTGTTGTTGGATGGCCTCATTGGGCCGTCAGTACATATGACGCTTTGCGTCAGAGGAAAACAGAGAGTCTTTGGGCTACACTATACGCCTCGAGCCAGGTGTTGTCCAGCTTCTGTGTTTGTTGGCCAATTTAAAACGTGTGACTTTACGTGCCACCATGATCAATTACTTTCGCTAGGTATTCGACTCCAGGTGTCCGTTTCATGCGGTTTCCTTCGGAATGTTTGCTTTTGAACGTCCTGGGCCTTCATATATTACCAGCAGATATCCCGTCGGATCTGAAAGCGATTGTCACCGACACAGCGTGACACTCTCCTCTGGTCCCTGTCGATTTTTATCTTTTTACGGCCACTGCTCTTACGCCTTATTACTTCTTGGTATGTGGCTGCAAGTTACACACCATTCCTCGTAGACACAATCTGCGTTTATGTTTCAATAAATCGCCCAACTTCATTCACGGGCCGGCCGGTGTGGCAGAGCGGTTCTAGGCGCTTTAGTCTGGAACCACGCGACCGCTACGGTCGCAGGTTCGAATCCTGCCTCGGGCGTGGTTGTGTGTGACGTCCTTAGGTTAGTTACATTTAAGTAGTTCTAAGTTATAGGAGACTGATGATCTCAGATGTTAAGTCCCATAGTGCTCAGAGCCATTCATTCACGGTGTGGTCATGGGCACTTCAAAACCCAGTAGCCCTTTTCATTCTTGCACCATGGTATCGCCATGGGTAATGTACTGGTCCTGCCACATTCAGCTGAACGATGTCACAGAGGAGGAAGCAGTAGGACAGCATTCATTCAGGACGGTGAAAACTTTGAATGCGCCAACCAGTACCTCTGGAGGGCGCGCTTGCGAAATCGTGCAGTATTCTGGAGGAGCTGACCAACCAATAAAACCAGAGCAAATGAAGTCGTCGCCGCCCACTGGCGAAGTCTTCGCGCCATCCCGCAACAAGTTCCGGACTGGAAGCGCAACTGTAGGGAAACGCTCACTAATCACCTCATATACATTCTGTAGTGCCGCTACCAATTTTTTTAGCAAACATTATAAGTCTTTAGCAAACGTAATGAGAAGTGGTGTGGAAGCCACTGTGGAGCACTACGATAACAGCCGTGAGTCGTTAGCCGTCAGTGTGGCGACATGTGGGTCACAGTTAATAGACACAAAAGTGTATTGCGAAGCCAGGATAGCCGAGCGCAGCAGTAAACCGTGTAGCCAGCGAGGCGATGTCACCACACCAGGGCAACACGTCATGGGCGACGTGACTAGGTGCCAGGTTTCAGTGAAACAAATGTCCCAGAGGCACATAAATAAATCTGAATTACGAAACAGACAGTTCTCGTCACTGGAAACGAGCTGGACGAGAGCGACGCCAGAGCTACGGCTGTGCATCGTCTGCAGCGGCCACTGGTGACAGAGCGCGCTGCGCCTGCTGCCAGCGCTATCGAGGACAACACGGCAGGTGCCATAACACGGTTTCTTAGAAACTTCGCTCGGTGGATGAGGAACCAAAATAAGCGAACACGTATCTCGCCTTATCTCTCTCCCCCAGGAACCAAGGAAAGCATAGAGAACGTGGTGTATACGTACAAAGCACATCAATAACTTTTCAATTTTTTAATCTCTGTTATTTTTATTTAATTTATTTATAGATATCAGAAAAAAGACGATCAAAGTTTTCGAGGCACTTTACGTGCCTCTTCCCGCTTGATGCCCACAGACGAAATGATGACGCAGTGTTTAGAGTCGTGGCTTCTTAATTATGCGCCCTTTGTTCAAAACCCGATTATTACTTTAATTTTTGGTTTTCATTCATGTACCTATGTGTGAAGAAGAGTACTACACGATTGTTTTTCACATGCATATTGATGCAACCTGTCCTTATTCGTGTACTAACTGTATGTCACATTAATGAATTAAACTTTGAAAAAATTATCTGAAATGGTTTTCGGTGAACTTCCAGTAATGTATCTCTATTCATAATCAGCTGCAGGCGCCAATTTTCGGAGAAGTTATCCATGACGCATGGTTTGTTGCGAAATTATTGCCAACGCACGAAATTTTCAGCACTGTTAAGGATGTTTCTTTCCCGAGTGATATTTATACGAAGAAATGTCACTGTGGCAAGACTGCCTTCGTTCGATGCTTGTAGTCTTCGGAATTTCTATGTTTCGAATGTTTCTAAGTTTCTTATCTTCCAAGAGGAAGCCCGAGTATTCCTGATAAATAAACATATGAATAAAATGTAAGAATTGATACAAGAATTAAATGTTAGAATGCGAGAGTTTAAAGAAATTGTAACCCCCCAACATTTCACTCACACGTATTATATAATATATGTATGACACTTACTGTGAAATCTTGTTGTAATTTTACAATTAATGTAACGTCTTTGTACCCCTAACTTGATAAGAAATATTCGTGTAGTAATCTTTTGCGGCAAGGACAGATAGACGAAAACAAGAAAATAAAATAAAATAAATAAATAAAAACCATAATCGGGTTTCGAACTCGGGGCGCAAAATTAAGAAGCCGCGAGGCTAACAGCCGAGCCACAATTTCGTCTGACGATATCGTGAGGTGAAAGGCACATAAATTACCTCGAAAACTTTGATCGTCGTTATTTCAAAAACAGTCGAGTATCTACGGGTAAGCCGAGACAGTTTTTCTCTCATTTTGACTCCTCTTGCACTGGGCGAAGTTCCTGGGAAATCGGGTGATGGCAATTGCAGTTTTCTCGTAAGTCCATCAGGGGATCGGTGCGACATCCCCACCGACCTGCCGACCACGACTGCTGCCGCCGTCACTGAGTTCTCCGTGGGACACCGCCAGCCACCGTCCGACTTCCGCACAAGGGAAGTAGACGCATCTTGTGCACAGCCGTCTTCGTGCACCGTCGCGGTAATGTAAATGGCGCAAAGAGCTGCTCGGACTCAACGACACCGAGGAAAGCAGCGCGCCGCTGACGTCAACGGCCACGGCCTGTAAAGGGTGCTAGCTGAGTCAGCAACCCAGAGCACCAGCTCTGCAACCGTGGCGGAAGCCGTCACCTGTTCATCAGCACCAGCCGGAGAGAAAAAAGAGAGGCGTGTTTGCCGTACCGAAATCTATAAGACTCATTCTTAACTGTGAACAGTGTTCCCAGTAGGGGCCCTAGACCCTACCACTTACCCCACTCCCTGCAATGCCCTCCCAAATGAGACCTTCACTCTCAGTTGCTATCAGGCAGTATCCAAGTGTGTACTCCACTGTTTGCGACATCAGTTAACTTCTAGATGAAGATCACTGCACTACCAGATAAATACAGCCACCCACAGCCTTCGACTCCAGTAGTTTCAGGCGTCCGCCTGAGCTGGTCGGGCATGCAGGTCGTTACGGTCTCTTCCGGTGTGGTGTCGTTGTGGCTTCAGAGTGCCACACCCTTCCCTCAGCAGTGGGACGGCACTTGCATCAGGACCCCACGGCAGAAGTGGTGGCTCGGCTTGTGTGAGCATGCCCACCAGCCAGACGAAAATCTGACGCCGACACGCCGTGCACTCGTTGCCTCCCACCTCACCGAGGCCAATAATCTACCCTCCAGCAACGACCTCAACCTTGTAATTGGCATTAATACACATACAACCAGGGATGTTTTACTGACGGTTCACCGTAGGAGTACATTCAGTACCACACCCGAAGCTCTCGCCCACGCAGGAAGATTGCTTCTCGATTTCGCAGTTTCGCCAGTACGAGTGTGTCGATTAAACTTGTTTCTTTTCTACCTTCTTCTGTTTGGTGTACGAACATGGTATGGAGAATCGTTTGACATAGAAATCCGTATGTGCGATTTGTGAAAGCAGCAGGACTTGCTGATGCGTCTCCGTTCAATGATAACACTAGAGGAGAACATTTAGGGCCAGTAAGATGTGAGCAGTACAACTTGTAAGTAGGCTGTTTAGGTTTTTTTGTTGGTAACACCACGTAGCGCTCTGTATGAAAACCACTGGCTGTGCTGTGTGCAGTCTGTGGCTGGTTGGCATTGTTGGAATATTCGCGATTGTAGTGTTGGGCAATTGGATGTGAACAGCGAGTTGCGTTGCGCAGTTGGAGGTGAGCTGCCTGCAGTGGAGGATGTGGGGAGAGAGATGGCGGAGTTTTGAGAGTGGATGATCTGGACGTGTGTCCGTAAGAGACAGTAAATTTGTAAGACTGGATGTCATGAACTGATATATACAGGGTGTTACAAAAAGGTACGGCCAAACTTTCAGGAAACATTCCTCACACATAAAGAAAGAAAATATGTTATGTGGACATGTGTCCGGAAACGCTTACTTTCCATGTTAGAGCTCATTTTATTACTTCTCTTCAAATCACATTAATCATGGAATGGAAACACACAGCAACAGAACGTACCACCGTGACTTCAAACACTTTTTTACAGGAAATGTTCAAAATGTCCTCCGTTAGCGAGGATACATGCATCCACCCTCCGTCGCATGGAATCCCTGATGTGCTGATGCAGCCCTGGAGAATGGCGTATTGTATCACAGCCGTCCACAATACGAGCACGAAGAGTCTTTACATTTGGTACCGGGGTTGCGTAGACAAGAGCTTTCAAATGCCCCCATAAATGAAAGTCATGGCGGTTGAGGTCAGGAGAGCTTGGAGGCCTTGGAATTGGTCCGCCTCTACCAATCCATCGGTCACCGAATCTGTTGTTGAGAAGGGTACGAACACTTCGACTGAAATGTGCAGGAGCTCCATCGTGCATTAACCACATGTTGTGTCGTACTCGTAAAGGCACATGTTCTAGCAGCACAGGTAGAGTGTCCCGTATGAAATCATGATAACGTGCTCCACTGAGCATAGGTGGAAGAACATGGGGCCCAATCATGACATCACCAACAATGCCTGCCAAAACGTTCACAGAAAATCTGTGTTGATGACGTGATTGCACAATTGCGTGCGGATTCTCGTCGGCCCACACATGTTGATTGTGAATCGAGGAAGTACAGTACACATTGAGGAAACTAAAATGAGCTCTAACATGGAAATTAAGCGTTTCCGGACACATGTTCACATAACATCTTTTCTTTATTTGTGTCTGGGGAATGTTTCCTGAAAGTTTGGCCGTACCTTTTTGTAACACCCTGTATATTATGACTTTGGAACACTATTAAGGTAAATACATTGTTGTCTATCAAAATCTTTCAATTGCTAAGTATGCCTATCAGTAGTTAGTGCCTTCAGTAGTTTGAATCTTTTATTTAGCTGGCAGTATTCGCGCTCGCTGTATTGCAGTAGTTCGAGTAACGAAGATTTTTGTGAGGTAAGTGATTTGTGAAAGGTATAGGTTTATGTTAGTCAGGGCCATTCTTTTGTAGGGATTATTGAAAGTCCGATTGCGTTGCGCTAAAAATATTGTGTGTCTGTTTAGTGTTGATCAGGATAAGTAAAGAGCGAAATGTCTGAGTACGTTCAGTTCTGCTCAGCTGTTTGAAAATCAAATAACGTAAGGGGTAGCCAAGTACAGTAATTCATGAATGTTTCTAAGGGGAGGTCTCAAACTTCCTAAACCGCAAGTTGCCCTGTGCTCTGTCAGTGCCTGTTACATGTAGTACGTCCAGGTGGGAAGATGGTATTCCATCCTTAGTTACCATCAGCCGTTTCATCTGTCACTGTAGGGGTCGCGTCCCGACATCTACAAGGCCATTCTGTCATGCTCCACGCCGATCCATCTTACTGCAGTTTTATACGACCGAATGGCACACACATACCATGACTTACGTCAACGGTGGAGATTCCGCTGACCACTTCGTATTACCTCTGTCCGATTTACAGAGTTACGAAGCGGTACATACGCACCAACGTTCACTGAACGGTCGTCCAGGAGAAACTGTTGGTAGCCCCTTTGTTCACGTGGGTGGTCAGTTGCTCAACGGTTGCACGTCCGTACCCGTCGCTCACTCCTGTCGTGATGCACCACGGGCACGTGGGCGCCGGTATCAGATAGCGCCATTTTGGCATGCACGGTGTACTTCAACCACGGTGGCACCCCAACAGTCCACAAACCTACCCGTTTCGGAAACGCTTCGACCCTCGGTTCGAAAGCCAATGACCGTGCCCATTGTGACGTGAGGTAACTCGCTCCGTTTGCTCGTTACGACAACGACTGCACTACGCTCCGCATCCCCGAGACATGCTCTGTATACACACCACTACTAGTGCTGCCACGTGCCTTCTGTGAATGAGTATTCCACGTTGACGTCGATCGTAGGATATGACTGGACTGTGCATAAAGGATTCGGGCACAATGTAGTGTCATGCTTGTGTTGTGGGAAAAGGGAGAAGGTGAAAGCCGGCACTCTTACATAGTTTAACTCCACTCGAACAGCGGGGAGTATTTTGGAATTTCATCCAGTAACGTTAGTGTTCCACCTTCCCTACCGAGGCGGTAAGTGTTCACACTAAGGTAATTATGTTTCGCACAGTGTTTCGTAAGTTCTGTTACAGGTTTCTAGGTGTTGTAGAGGATACTTAGTAGATAATATTTGATAAGGAACAGATAGTTGAAAATATACTGTTTGAATGTAAAATTAGTTTGAAGATCGGCTCACTTTCAAATCTCCCGCTTCACCGTACGCACACAAAGGGGACAAAAAATTGTTGACTTGTGTGCTCTACAGGAGTCCATAGCAAGGGCAGCGTTTCGAGTACTCGTCGTCTTGCTCTCTGCTACGTCACGAAGAACGTCCTGTTTAAGGTCAGACGTGGCGCGGCCAACTCTCGTAGTCGGTTTCTCGCAGCCGTTGTTGCACTCGGACGGAGATGCCTTTGTGATGTCATAATTGCAACACCGACTGACGACGGTACCGTCTTCTCAGATTGTGTATGTACCGTGAAGAGAGAGACTTGAAAGAGATCCGGTCTTCAAACTTATTTGAGAACCAAACGGTACATTTCCAAGTATGGTTAAATCATCCAAACTTAATCTCCTGAGTCCACTCTACAAACCCTAGTAGCCCGTTATAGGAATAGTAGAACACTCTGTATTTTTTCGGAGGAAGTGAGGGTGATGACTAAGATAAAACTTGCTTGTTTACTTACGTGTCCTCATACATCCCACGTTGTAGGGGCTGCGGCGGTTGTCTTGTTCTGTTCCATTCTCCCACTTCTTTCTTGGCCGTCCTCGCCTATTCTGACTCCTCACTTTACCTCACTCATTAAGCTTCGCAAGTATTATTTGGCATTGGCCGAAAATGCCTATATTAGTTTAGCTGTTGTTCGTAGATAGTTTTCTCCAGAGGTTTAACATCTAAATTTGCGTTTCGCATCCGTTCCCAAGTTTTCTGCTTGCTATTTGCCGTAGGTATGTTATTTCTAGTGCTTGGATGCAATTTCGTGTTCACTTGCCACCCAAGATACGCAGGTCCTGTCGTTGTCAGGATGCAGGTAGATCTATACACTGTTAACGTTCTCTAAAAGCAGGCAACTGAGACTACAGAAATGCCTCGCAATAAATTCCGTAGTCTCTAAATTTCTCTTCTCATTTAGTTCCTGCAATTCAGGTAAATAATTGTGCTGCATCTTCAGATAACGTGTCTGTCTCGGTTTCCCGTAAAACCGAAGGTTCGAGTCCTCCCTCGGGCGTGGGTGCGTGTGTTTGTCCTTAGGATAATTTAGGTTACGTAATGTGTAAGCTTAGGTACTGATGACCTTAGACGTTAAGTTCCATAAGGTTTCACGCACATTTGAACATTTTTGAACGAAAGACCGGAGTTCAGCGCTTGAGGCACTGTCAAATATCTGCTTTATGTCCCAAAATACAGCATAAATGGCCTTGTATGAATGTAAAACTTTTTGGCTGGGCATCCTAAGTCTGAGGATTAGTTCTTAGGAAGCGGTACACAACACTCCTTTTAATTTGTCTTCGATCTCCTCCCTCAGTTTCGTTTCTATTATCCTTTACTAAATCTTTCTAGGTACCGAGAGCATTAAAATAACGGTTACCGCTCTCACGATTATACCATTTCTCAAATATGGGAACGCTTGTTGCAACCTAAAGGGAGTTTCTTTGTCTTCCACACATCGTGCATAGTTGTGAAACTCAGGAGGAAGCAGAAAACTAACTTCCCTCAGAATTCTCATATAGAGGAACGCCTTTGATAAATGACAGTAGCCGGCCGGTGTGAGCGAGGGGTTCTAGGCGCTTTAGTCTGGAACCGCGAGACCACTACGTTCGCAGGTTCGAATCCTGCCTCGGGCATGGATGTGTGTGATGTACTTAGGTTAGATAGGTTCAAGTATTTCTAAGTTCAAGGGCACTAATGACCTCAGATTTTAAGTCCCATAGTGCTCAGAGCCACTTGAAATGGAAATATCTGGCGGCCAAGATCGCGGGCTGTAATATTTTAATTTTAATTTGTTTCCTCAGTGATTCGTTTCGATAGAGTTTAACTGCCATCTTCTGACCTCCTGGAAACGATATTGCTGTGGATAAATCGCACAAACATAACAAGAGTACGCGCCACTTGTAAAACAAATGTGCCACATTGGCTTGTCAAATACATATAAGAGGAGTGTGCTCTCGTTATGTTTGTGCGATTTGTGCACAGTAATACTATTTCCAAGAGATCCGAAGATGACAGACTCTGTCAAAACCGGCCATCGAGAAAATAAAGTAAAGACATACAACTCGATCTTGGCAACCAAATAATCTTATTTACAGAACATCGACTCGCTCCTAGCAGTATGTGTAACTTACAAAGAAACATCTGTATCCGTCTGCATGGAATCGTCCTTTAACTACCAATATTTCGATGCATGCCTCTGTATGTGTATCTATCTGCATAAAATTCGAAAGGAGACTAGACTGCGGTTGTTGTAAGACATTTTGGTTTTCGTTTCTTATTTATCAGTGAAATAAACCCCAAAAGCATGTAATACTGCTGTCCGTTTGTTCTCTCAGAGAATTTAACACACACACACACACACACACACACACACACACACACACAGAGAGAGAGAGAGAGAGAGAGAGAGAGAGAGAGAGAGAGAGAGAGAGACGTACTGTTCAAATTTTATTGAATTCACGTCGTATTGCGGCGATAAATCAAATGACCCAGAGTACGCACGACATTTGTATTTCTCAAGTTCCTTCTATGGTTGTGGAGGCTCCGCAAACTTCCTCTCGCTTAGAGTCGTGACTTTTATAACCTGTTGCGCGCAGTTTTTAAGGCTACACTGGGCCAGTGCGAGTTCTCATTCTGACTCTGTGGCGCAGCCTCTCACTCCGTCTGCTGTCACAGTTCTTAAGTCGAGCGCTCTGAAGTGGTCATGATGAAAGGCCACGCGCCTCCCCCCCCCCTTCCCATCCCCACCCGCTAGAAATTCTCTCGTTGAATTTATGCCACCTCTAAAAAGGCCTCCGTTGAAATGAAGAAGCAGATACTTCACATTACAAACTCTTCCGTCTTGTTTCAAACTGTCTCTGGCTGTCGGTAATACTTAATAAGATACAGTCACCTATAATAATAAAAAGAATTCAGAACAATACTGCTTGCACAGAGAGATATTAAATAATAATCAGAGGAACTAACAAATCTCTATTCATTGTCGTTGGTAGCATAAAGTGCACTTGTGGCAATCATTTCAAAACGACGCCTGAGATGACTCCCCCCCCCCCCCTCTGTTTTTAGTGACAATTACTCATTCCGAATATATAATTTTACACCACAGACGGCAACAAGGACTGGCAATAGATGGTATATGGGTAACTCATTTCATTTATTTATTTATGGCCGTATTGTAGACCTGGTACCTGATGTTTTAAAATAGATCGTACATCTTATAATTTTCGTTTTTCATCTTTTTGTAGCTTTCTTTTCTTTTGTTTTTAACAGTTTGATGTCTGCACCCGAATAAATTCATTGCAGAAACCTAGAGGCAATTGGAAATTGTGTGCAGGTGAAGAAAAGTCTTTCCGATATGATGACTGAGCCTTAGGCTCGGTGTCTGACATATAACAATGTCATACGACTCTTTCTTTTCATTTCTTATTTTGCTAAGTTACTGTTACAGTCATTCGAAAGTCCTTCGACGATGATGTTGGTATCGATGGATCACAAGCTCGGTTAGCAGAAATATGGGAAAGGAAATCGGCCGTATCGTTTTTGACGCAACCCATCCAGGCTACAGTTAACCGGGTTCGTGTATCCAACCGCTATTTCAAGAAGAAAGAAGAGAGCTTCCGGTCTCAGCAGACGGCTCAGAACCGCCAAAAAGGTTAGGAAACCGAAAGCTCGTTGCACGTGGGCAACAGAACCTAAAGTATGTCTAAGCTACTGTCGGAATTCTTCACTCTGTCCTTTCCCGAACCACAAGGCGGGAAACTTAATCCAATTCAAGATCTCGCGTTGGCGTAAAATGTTAGGTGATCCAGAGCTTCCAACTCGTAGATCATTTAAAAACTTGACGTTTGAATTGCAAGAAATAAAGGATAATTAATTGAAAACCTCAGCTGCCGACAGGTGTTGTTGATATACCTCGATGGGGACAGTTGAAAATGTGTGCCTCGACCAGGACTCGAGCCCGGGATCTCCTGCTTACATGGCAGACGCTCTATCTATCTGAGCCACCGAGGACACAGATGAATAGCGCGACTGTATTGACTTATCCCTTGCACGCTTCCCTTCAGACCCACATTTCAGCTATCGCCATCAAAGGATATCAACAACACCTGTCGGCAACTGAGATTTCAATTAATTATCATTTATTCAAGAGAAGCTGCACGGTCATCAATGGTATCTGTTCTTTCGGAAACAGTTACTATCTTCATATATATAGAAATAAAGCAGTTCCGCCTCTTACTGTTTTCCCTATCACATCATCCTGAACCGCGGAGGCACTGGATCTCTCGTCTTAGTGCGGGGCTTTCAGTTGCTGAGGTAAATAAAGACATAGTAAACGAAGGAAACACATGGTGACTACAGACAAAACACACACGGATAACGGTAGTTAAAATTTGATATATTAACAATGAAACACAGAAACGCGAGGCACTCTCGTTACATAAAGTGGGAGTGACAACCCTCAGTTTTGGACTACGCGCTGATCTGCAGGATTTCTATGGGTCAAGATAAATTCACATGAAAGACTGAGAACCACATTATAAAAAGTTTTGGACATGGCTGTTACTCAGCAACCGTATACTAATTTCATGATAGGATTATACAGCCAACCAGTTGCACATAATTGGTAGATACATTGACCTAGGCTTCGACATCTACTAGGAGTGCCTTCGTCAGGGTTAAATTTTGCTAAATCCTGTAAAATAATACACAGAAAATTAAGTACGACAAAAAGAAATTAACGAAGACGACGATTTTCATGATGTACAAAGATTACTTGCGCAAATTAACTAAAGAAACACTGCTTTTAGCCTTGTTTCACAATTTATTATTAACGTTATTCCACAACGTAGGTTTCAGGTTTTAAGCCCGTTTCCAAGTACAGTACTGATTCCCAAATATGATAAAACATCGATAAACATGATGAAGAGGTAAAGATAATCACAACTTCCTAGGTATCGATCCATCGTTTAATGTACACTTACATCAATGACCATTTTTTAACAAATTACATCCATTATTACACATTCACCAACTAGACTACAATGGCCAGACTTAAAGTTATGCATCAGCTAAGATATTTTCAACTACGAAGTTTTTGTGATTTCATCTAAAAGAGCTGAATAATTGAATTGGGTTTGCTCGTATAGTAATAGGTGTGGGGATACACACTTGTGTTTTTTAATTTCCAAAATTTCTAATTGGTCGATTTTGGCCCCCTTTTCCTCTGTGTGAAGGACTTGTACATCTATTGTGTATGTGTGATTATTGTTCAGGCAATGTTCTGCAACGGCTGAATCAGGCTTCCTCAGTCTCCAGCTTCTGTGGTGTTCCTTAAGCCTGGTACAGATTGACCTCCTCGCCTGTCCAATGTAGCATTATTGACACTCCCGGTATCTGATTTTATGAACCTCACTTTTTGATACCTGGCTTTTATCTTTTGCGTTGAACAAGAAACCATCTATTGTCTGATGGACATAGAAAAACACTGAGAAACCCTATGCTTTCATAATGTTATTTATGCTATTTGATGTTTCTCCTATAAAAGGTAGTTTGCACCATTTCTTTTTCTGTTTGTCTGTGTTTTTCATTGGGGACAGTAGGTACCTGGCTTACTTCTTCATCTCTTTACCTAAAATTTTGACAATGGTGTTGGGGTTAAATTCATTATTTATGACTATCGTTTTTATTGTGTTAAGTTCCTGGTCAAAGTCTTCTTGGGACACAGGGATAGAAAGGGGTCGGTGGATCATATGATGGAATGCTGGAAGTTTGTAGGCTGTAGGTTGTTGGGAGGAAGCCGGCATGAAAGTGTCAGAGAAGGAATCTTTTGGGTAATTTTTAAATTTATTGTTACCGTCTTCTATCTTTAAGTTAATTTCCTGGAAATTTATGTTGCCCCCTCTCCCCCCAATTCCATACTGACCTTTATGTTAGTGTGCCACAAAATTATGGAATTGTCTGTTTGAACCTTTCCACATACAAAGAACATCATATACATATCTGTACCAATACACATGTTTTGAGAGTGGTTCTCTCTTCAGAAAATCAGTCTCCCACTTGTCCACGAACATTTCTGCTAGTAGGGAGGATAAAGGTGAGCCCATTGCAAGACCACCTGTTTGCTGATAATAGCTCCCTTGAAAGCAGAAATAATTTTCATTTAAACAACATTCCACTGTACTAACAATGCTCAACTGCCCGTCTAGGTTTATGTTGTGTAATTACAATGATTGTGACACATTATCTATACAGTCTTTCACTGGAATACTTGTTATTTACTTACGTAAAGTTGCATTGCTAAAAAGCAATGGTCAGAATTTAGAGCAGCTATGCTCAAGTCAGATCTGAAATAAAATGTTGTAGCCCTTGCCACATGTGTCCAGTAGGGAACAGCATCAGACTGATCGGCCCAGTGGCTTACATTGTTGCCACGATAACAATACGAGTTGCGCCGCGTATCACGTGCGGGCTGTAACATGCGCCCATTCAGCCATTCATAGTGCAGTCTCTCTACTTTTGTCACCCGACAAGCTTAATGAAAAGATCAGCATAATAAAAACTACTGTAGTTAATAACGGCTACGATCCCACGTTAGTTGACAAGATCTTCAAAGCTAAAACTGACGAGAAACTGACCACTTTAGTCAGCAGTGCTATTCCTGACACTGAGTTCAAAAATGTTTTCTCTATTCCATTTTTAAGCCCTATTTAGTATCAAATTCGTGGTGTTCTGTTTAAAAAATATAGCTTCAAAGTTGCCTTTTCCACGAACAATAACTTGCAATAAATCTCATTAGTCCACAGTTGCTCCGATACTTAATTCAGGAGTGTATGAAATCACTCGTGATACGCGTTCTGTTTATTATATAGGATAAACTGGAAGGTCTTCTAGTGTTAGGTACAAGGAACATTTGTTGGGAAAAAAGGCACTAATGTACACAATTTGACTTTTGCTGATCATCTGCTAATTTCCGGAGACAAACCGAAACGCGCTGAAGAAATTTCCATTTCACATAGAGAAAAGAAAGGTCTAGACTTGATGTACTCGAAGAGCTGCAGATTTTAAAGCATATTTCTAAGAACGATGGCCTCATCCTCAACGAATAGTTACAACTATGCAAAAAAATGTTTTCAATGGTTTCAGTCCATTGCTCGCTGAATTTTGATTCTTCTATTCTTTGATATATTTTTCCTGCTCCTGGTTCCGAAACATCATTTTCTTCTAATCTCACTGATATGTGCTGTTGAAGTTACCTTCATGCAATATATTTAGCATTGTACAGCTGTTCGTAAGGTATTTTCCAGTAATATTCTGTCCATGAAGTAATAGTAGTTTCTGTAAGGCCTAACAGATGTCTCTATTATATTTAATCTGCTTGACTACTGTGTATTTTCAAAAAGACATGAAGCTGTCTTTCTTCATATTTTGTTTTTAAAATTAACTGTCTTTCTTCAAATATTTCTGTTATAATGTTTCAAATGGGCACATGTTACTGTCCGCGCCTAATAGGCGAAGCATCTCGTATGGTTTTCGTGGCAGCAATGTAAGCCACTCGACCGATCAGTCTGATGTTGTTCCCAGCTGGACACACGTGGCAAAGACTAGAACGTTTTATTTCACCTTTTACTTGAGCATAGCTGTTTTAAATTCTGACCATTAATTTTTAGCAATGTAACTTTACGTAAGTAACCTTTGTACGCCACGAAAATTGTCATATTCTTTAATCTTTTTTTTTGTCATACCTAATTTTGTATGTACTATTCTATAGGATTTAGCAAAATTTAATTCTAATGGAGATACCCCTAGTAGGGGTCGAAACCTAGGTCAATGTACCTACCAGCTATGTACAGCAGGTTGGCTGTATAATCCTATGTGCAGTCCCTAGAGAGAGTATTGACCAAAAAATCTGAGAAGGACCTTAATGTTGTATCGTTCAAAGATCGCTGTGCCACACTAAAGTCGACTGCGATGTCTCGCTGTAGTCCGCAACGACGAATGGGAGGCTCCGTACCGCAGTGTCATCGTATGGAGGTCCATGTAGAGCCCAGCACTGACTTGTTCCGATGATACTGTCAGCATCGTCTAATTACGATACCAGCGCTATTCAAGTCTCAGACTGAACTGTACTTCTGTAAATATTGAACTTGTACTTCAAGAGAAGAGTCTGTAATTGTGAACATCAAGTGATGCTTTACTGTTGACAGACATCTGTAAATATTCGACACACTTCTGGGGCAATGGATGTATTGAATAAAGTTAAGTGAATCTTTTTATCATTATTTTAATAAAGTGAACTTATATTTCACATGTTGTAGTTCTGACCAGTCATATCCCACAGCTATCAAAGAACCCACAGTTATGAGTGGACGATTGTAGTTTCGTCAGATCAGTTCACTTGAGAACTTAGAATCAAGAACGATGGTAATAAGCCAAGAGGAAGCAAGATCGCAGACAATGAAACCGTGACAAAGATTACCACTCTAGCACTGTAATACTCTGAAGCTAATTTCTCGCGATGCAAGTCGCAAATTTTCAGTTCCATTACGGACGGATGTGTCATAAAAGTTCTACCATGTAAGTCTTGGTTACAGCTGAACAACACGGTCTGTGATTGCTTCGACGGTGGTGGAAACGAACACATGCATCGCGAAAAGGGGGCAACAGACACACTAGTGCAAGTCGCGAAGTGAACCTACCAAGAACAGCAACGACCAAAGGCCGAACGCAGTTACTCCATCTTGAGTATTTTATGAATTAAATGATAGGTGACATGCTCTGCCCCCACTATCAGATGATCGTCCACTTAGGCAAGCTATCGGTGGCTTGAGTTGGATTCGGAATATTAATTTTAATATAGAAATAAGAAGATTAAATTCGTTGACTGCTAAGTACTTGATGTCCAGCGCCGTGGATCCTACCACTTAACCCGTAATCGCTAAGCATTCCTAATCTGTGATTGGAAACGCGATTACAAATATATCTTACCCTTTCTCTCTGTAATGAGACCTCATTGGACGATCCTGATACTTTGCCACGAGCTCTAAACGTCTTCTAAAAGTCTCTGGGTAACAAACTGTTTCTACTACTGTCGGGTAAGAAGCATAGTTACGTAAAAGTGGCCTAGAGACAACTGCTATTGCATTTTCTGTTTCGCGTTATCTTCATAACGACGCTCGTTCTCCATCTTTCGCCTGAAAATGGCTAGGTACGGTGCAGAAATGATGTCTTTCGTCATCTTTTGCTTAAAAATGCTTATCAGATCCAGTGGCTATAAACCGATGAAAAATATCGACCACGAATAAGAGATGGACACTGCGGCCAGGAACAGAGAGTGTCTCCATTTTAGTGGGTCATAATAGAGCGGTCCCGTTCTCTGAGCCTGGGCTCCCATAGCGGAAGAAATCCTAAGAGAACTTGACAGAAGTCCCCCATTGCAATACATATTCCATCAGTATAATAGCGCAGAACTGATGCCTTTAATTTTCTTTTGGCTCTACACCATGTAGTTCTCTATTGTTTGTGGTACGGTGTCAGTAATGAACAACGCTTTACCACTCGAAATCTCAACACGGCTTCCAGACGGAAGTTGTCTACGGTTCGTAATGACACTGCATCTGACCTGTTCCTGTCACAGAAGAATTGGTTGTCAAAGTTTTCTTGTTGTCTCGAATTTTCTACTGCCGTCCCGTCTACATGATAAAACTATGAATAGTATTTTTCCTTTTCGCAATCTGTTCAGGTATGGGAGTCCTCTTTTCTTATTTATTTACGTATTTATTTTTGATTCTATAATTCACACAGATACGCAGACAGAAATTAGAAGAGGTACACCATGAAGCATTTGTCCTATTATTATCAGACTTTATGGAGATGGTTATCATATAACTGGTAGTGAGCGATTAAAATCTTAACCTATTCGGAATTGATGGCCACATCATCAGGGCGAGGTGAGTCCTCCACGTGCCCAAATGCACTCTTTCATTCGTTGTGACATGAAAGCAGACAGCCTCCGAGTGCCGCCATAATGAATTCGTTGTCATGCCAGAAACTTATGATGTGTACATTCATGAGGACTGCTGACTGTAGGGTGGTTTTCCATCGAATTCCAGGCCTGCTGTTTGGGGAAAGCCAGACATGGATCCGTATTTTCCTGACGGCGTTTGTGGAGGAACTACAGTGTGGTACCTTTCACTGTCGTCCTGGAATGTGCGATTTGGTGCCGTGGTCATGGAGGGTATCACGACATGGTTTACCATTCTCGCCACATACTGGCGATCAGTCAGCCTCAACTTCTCAATCCGTAACTCTTTACACCATGATTTCCAGATCTGGAGAGGAATCGGTCTCGAGAATCGCAGCTTTCTCTGAAGTCACACCAGGCCGTCAACGGGCACGGTGACGTCGATCCGACCACCACAGACAGGTGCGAGACACATCGCTAAGAGCATATGGACTATCAGATCAATTGTGTGATTGGACTGAACAGTTCCTAGATAACAGAACGCAGCATGTCATTCTTAATGGAGAGAAGTCTTCCGAAGTAAGAGTGATTTCAGGTGTGCCGCAGGGGAGTGTCGTAGGACCGTTGCTATTCACAATATACATAAATGACCTTGTGGATGACATCGGAAGTTCACTGAGGCTTTTTGCTGATGATGCTGTGGTACATCGAGAGGTTGTAACAATGGAAAATTGTACTGAAATGCAATAGGATCTGCAGCGAATTGACGCATGGTTCAGAGATTGTCAATTGAATCTCAATGTAGACAAGTGTAATGTGCTGCGAATACAAAGAAAGAAAGATTCCTTATCATTTAGCTACAATATAGCAGGTCAGCAACTGGAAGCAGTTAATTCCATAAATTATCTGGGAGTACGCATTAGGAGTGATTTAAAATGGAATGATCATATAAAGTTGATCGTCGGTAAAGCAGATGCCAGACTGAGATTCATTGGAAGAATCCTAAGGAAATGCAATCCGAAAACAAAGGAAGTAGGTTACAGTACGCTTGTTCGCACACTGCTTGAATACTGCTCAGCAGTGTGGTATCCGTACCAAATAGGGTTGATTGAAGAGATAGAGAAGATCCAACGGAGATCAGCGCGCTTCGTTACAGGATCATTTAGTAATCGCGAAAGCGTTACGGAGATGATAAATAAACTCTATTGGAAGACTCTGCAGGAGAGACGCTCAGTAGCTCGGTACGGGCTTTTGTTGAAGTTTCGAGAACATACCTTCACCGAGTAGTCAAGCAGTATATTGCTCCCTCCTGCGTATATCTCGCTAAGAGACCATGAGGATAAAATCAGACACATACCGACAATCCTTCTTTCCACGAACAATACGAGACTGGAATAGAAGGAAGAACCGTCAGGTGGCTTGCGGAGTATGGATGTAGATGTAGATCGCTGGAAATCACAGAGTTCAACTCAGTGGCCCATTTGACTTTGGCGCCTCTGCCTCTATGCAGTGCAATTCTCAGAAGCTTGTGGTACAGTGTCAGTGCTGAACAATGATAGCAACATGACATCTCAACCGAGCTTACAGTAGGATGTGGCAGACGATTCCTCGGCCCAAATTTCAGTTGATGTCATTCGTCAGAGGCAGTCGATCAAACTTTCGATATGCTTCTGGGAGGACTCGTGCCTACTATTCTTGTCACACTGTCGTCCTGAGTCCATCTCGTCACCACTTGTTCTGCAGTAATTTTACTACAGCCAATGTGTGTGCATCCGTCGGTATGATGTTCCCATGCCCCTCATGGCAATGCTTCGACCTTTCCCAAAATCCAAAAGATGACAAGAAAATGTTCGCGCTCGTTCTCTGGGGACTCTGTGTTGTAGTCTTGTATTTGACACACCAAACACTTTATGAAATTTCATTATAGTTTCTTTATTGTTTTTACTAAATAATGGTTTTTGGGTTGTTCCAGTTATGGCCTGGTACTTATCCAACTTCTGATCTGTATCATGATCACTGCTGTAAGTTTTGTCATTGCCAATGTATTGGAACTGAGACACACTTTCAGTATTTCTGTTATCTACAGTTAATATCGTTGAAAGTGTATGTTTGCCTCTAAAGGCTCAAAAAATGGTTCAAATGGTTCTGAGCACTATGGTACTTAACATCTGTGGTCATCAGTCTCCTAGAACTTAGAACTAGTTAAACGTAACTAACCTAAGGACATCAGAAACATCTATGCCCACGGCAGGATTCGAACCTGCGACCGTAGCGGTCGCTCGGTTCCAGACTGGCGTGCCTAGAACCGCTCGGCACTCCGGGCGGCTCTAAACGCTCATCGTGCTCCATTCTCTCAGCCACTGGAAACAGGTGACAACTGGTGATGGGCTGCCGAAAGACTGACAAGCCAGCAGATACCAACTACTACGATCGATGAACTGTTGCATAGACTTGAAGATGCGTGGCACGACGCACCCGTATCTATCATCCATGCTCAGTTCTATTCGATGCCCAGCGGGGCTAGAGGTACAGTTGCTGGTAGAGGTAGCCATGTACAAAGTTTCACACCTTGTATACTTTATAATCGCCTACAAATTATATCATGCATTCTTCCTATTGTTAGGGCATAAAACTCGGCCACGTCCTAGAGATGTAATCAGACCGCTGTCGCCGCCTGCAGCTGCAGATGAAGATTTGTAGGCGCAGCGGGCCTTTGCTGTTGACCCCTTTTGCATCGACCCCCTTCGAACTGACGACATCAGCACCTACAACACTGGCTACGCTCGAGAAGTTTCGAGTCGACACAGAAGCATGGCTTCTTCAGCAACAATCAGCGCCGGACAGCGATATTTAAACCTCCCATTACCTGCCCATCATCATCGAAGAGCAGGACATCTATTTATTTATTTACTTTCTGCAACTAGCCCATTATCTATATAACAGTTTGTGGGCAGTACTATTACTAGTACAATTTTGCTAATGGTACAATTACTACTGTCACAGTGTGTTAACAATCGGAATTTCTTTTTAGCTCTTCCTTAATACAAATACAGGATAAAAAAATAAAATACAAAACTGGAGAACATAAATAAATAATGATTAAAGAGAATACCAACAGTAAAGAATGGCCTGAGGGAAGTTAGTGAAAGAGAAAGTTTGTCCCTGTAATAGTGGCTGTTTCAGTGACGACAGCTCGGAAAAAATCGAGCCTGTCGTCGCTGAAACAGCTTTACAAATATTTGTGCTTAGAACTGATAACTTTGGCTTCATATAATAATTTTCATTAATTGTGTTATGAATTAATCCAAGTCTAAAGTTAATTACACAGTTTTTATACTATTTTATTTTTTCTATTTTTAGGTTCTGTTGTATCACATTTGTATTTTGACCTTCTATGGATAATTACAGATATTTGAATGTCACGTTCACTTTCTGTATCTGTTGTTTCATTCGCTTCAATGTAATAGACTGTTTCATGCCATGTGTTTTGTTGTCATGCTTGTGCTGCGTTTTGTACTGTTCTTAAGTATGGTCTATTTCTTCTGTAAGCTCCATAAGGTTTGAGATACATCATCTGCTAATCTGCTAGTCTGTTCAGGAAATTCCACTTTTTCTGATCTCTTATTGTCTTTCCAATGTCTTGTAATTCTACATTCGGTCCTCGGTGTGTTAATGTCTTGCAGTGGAGAACAACATGTTCAGCGGTGCCATTTTCCCCACATTCACAAGTGTCAGTTTCTTTTCGACCTACTCAATGGAGATGGGCAGCATATGGGTCATTCCTCTTGCGGGGTCCATGTATATTAGTCTTATGCATTCTCGTATGTTAGGGAAAAAAGAGTAGACACGTCGTTCCTTGTCTGTCTGGTCCCATTCCTCCCGCCACGTCTCAGTCCGCAGTATTCTTCGGTCTGTTATGTTGGGTCCAGTTACGTCTTGTATTTTGTCTGGTGTATTTTTCTTTATCCAGTATGTCGCTGCTCGGTGACGAATAGTGATATCAACAGGGCAAAAACCCATGACCACAAACAGTGCCTCTTTTGATGTTGTTCCAAAAACTCCAAATATTCTGATACGTACGCTCCTTTGCCCGCGTCTTAAAATGTTTTTATACGTGGTCAGTCCGAGGCGGTGTTCCCAGGTGCTCGCAGCAATATAAACTATTGACTCACAGAGTGCCATGTGATAGATCCGCTTAATCTATAATGGAAGTCTAAATTGGGTTTTGTTAAGTCTAGCTAATTTATGCATTATTGTCATCTCTTAGTCAATAATTAGTCTTGAGCGTTCATTGAAATTTATTTTATAGTTCAGATTTATTACGCGATATGTAGTTACTTCCCTGCTCTTAATTGCTATGTTGATTAGCATTATAATAGGCTTCGTTTTAATAGTACTGTTTAATTACACGTACACTCTTTTTTTAGTTGCTATAAACAGTTTATTATTTGTAGACCAGTTGTTAACACTTTCCAGGAGTTGTTGGCCTTTGTTTCTAATTCTTGTGTTGAACTAGCTGACACTACGATCAGCAAGTCGTCAGCTTATGCCACCACCCCTTCGCTTTGTTATCCTCATTGATTTTATTCAATAGAAGTTCGATGGCAATGTCCCAGAATAGTGGCCTGCAAATGGATCGTTGTAGGCATACTTTGGTAATTTTTTTTTGATAACCTTCCGGTGGCCAGACTTCCATCCCACTGTTTTGTGCTTGCAGTAGTATACCAGACTATTATACAAAGCTTTTGGAGGCCGTATATCTTTTAGTCTTCCGACGAAAGCCGCCCTCCTGAGGTTGTCAAAATCTCCAGCAATGTCTACCAATACAGCCGCAGCATATTAGCCCTCAGTTGACTGTATTACTTCTGTTACTCTGTTTACTGCGTCGTCTGTAGATTTGTGTTGTCTGAAGCTGTACTGATAGGGATTTAGTCCGACTAGCTGTCTGTGCGACTGTAGTCTGTCACTCAGTATCTTTCTTGTATTTTCGCTAGGTTGTTGATAAGGCATATGGGTCTGTAGGTCTTTGGGTCAGTCGGGTCTCAGTCGTCTGACTTTTTGATTATTTCTGCGTTGGCAGTTTTCCATAATGTTGGTATTCATCCCTCTAGTAACGCGTCTTTTAATAAGTCTGTTACATAATTTCCAATTTGTGGAGCAGCAGTTTTTACCGCTTCCGGGTGACTGCCATCTGGGCCAGGGGCTTTCGTATTTTTTAATTTTCCAATTGCCAAGGCAACCCATTCAAGTGATAAAGGGGCAGTGACTCCGTTATTCCCATACGGTTCAGTTAGTTGTCTGCGAAAGTTTGTATGCTGTCGGTTGTCTTGTGTATAGTGGTCAGCGGGAAGGAGTTTACACAAAAGATGTTGAGCAGAGCATTTCCAACCTTTTGTGAACGTCCCATCCTGTCTTCTAAGCTTTGACAGTACTGTTGGGGCCTTTAACGATCTGTTTGTATCTTAAAAGGTGTCCTCCAGATGTTGTTTTGTGTTTTGATCTTTACAAATTTGTCCCAGTGGTTTTGTGTGGTCTTTTGGAGTTCATTTTTGTGTCGTTGTTTTGCGTCGAAAACAACCTCTCGCCCACAGCGGCCTGCTGATTGTAATAATACAGGCTCTACATCCTCGGTGAAGATCGGATTTCGGAATTTAGTGAGCAGCCTTTTCCGTTTAGCGCGTCGTCTATCTGCAAGTGTGCCCCACTTCAAACTTTCTATGAGATTTGCCACTCGCCAGCAGGGGTGGCCAAGCGGTTCTAGGCGCTACAGTCTGGAACCGCGCTACAGCTACGGTCGCAGGTTCGAATCCTGCCTCGGGCAGGGGTGTGTGTGAAGTCCTTAGGTTAGTTAGGTTTAAGTAGTTCTAAGTTCTAGGGGACTGATGACCTTAGAAGTTAAGTCCCATAGTGCTCAGAGCCATTTGAACCATCTGCCGCTCTTCTTTGGACCTTCTCAATCTCTAGAATCGGACACAATTGGTAAGGGTCCCATACAGACGAACAATACTCTAAGACTGGACGAACTAACGTAATGCAAGCTATTTCCTTTGTTGAAGGACTGCATCGCTTCAGGATTCTACCAATGTCTAGAGTTCGCCTTGCCTGTTACTTGTGTAATCTGATCATTCCATTTGAGATTATTTAGAATAGCCACACCCAGATTTTTGATTGATGTTACCGCTTCCAAGGACTGGGCATTTATTTAGTACTCGTATATTAACGGGGATTTTCGCCTTGTTATACGCAGTAGGTTACTCTTACTAATATTGAGAGATAACTGCCAGTCATTACACCACGCATTTACTTTCTGCAAATCCTTATTGATTTGTTCACAACTTTCGTGTAATACTACTTTCCTGTCGACTACAGCATCATCGGCAAACAGTCTAATGCCGTCGTCAATACCATCAACCAGATCGTTTATGTAAATCGTAAAAAGCAGCCGACCTATTACGCTGCCCTGTGACCCACATGAAGTTACGCTTGTTTCTGTTTATGTCACCCCATTTAGGACGACATACTGCTCCCTGTCTGTTATAAAACTTTCTATCCAACCACATATGTCATCGGATAGAACGTAAGCGCGCACTTTTTGGAGCAAGCGACAGTGCGGAAATGAGTCGAACGCCTTTCAAATGTCTAGAAATATGGCATCAACCTAGGAGCCGGTATCTAGTGTCTGAGGTATATCATGCACAAAGAGGGCCAGCTGTGTCGCGTATGACCGCTGTTTCCTAAAACCGTGCTGGTTTCTGCAGATGAGCTTCTCAAAGTCTAGAAAGTTCATTATTTCTGAACACAAAATACGTTCCATGATTCTACAACAAATCGATGTCAATGAAATTGGCCGGTAATTATGTGCATCCGATTTTCTACCCTTTTTATAGATTACCATGACCTGGGCCTTCTTCCAGTCCCGTGGAACAGGTTCAGATCTGCAGAATTAGGGGGACATCAAATCAGTTGCAACTCGTCACTGTGATCCTCGAACCACTACATCACACTCGTGGCCTTGTGACATGGCGCATTATCTTGCTGAAAAATGCCACTCCCAACGGGTAACATAATATCATGAAGGTGTGTACGTGATCAGCAACCAGTGTACGATACTCGTGGACCGTGAAGTTGCCTCGCACGAGCTCCACTGAACCCGTGGATGCCTACATATATGTTCCCCAGAGCATAATGGAACCGCCGCCAGCTTGTCTCTCTCCCGCAGTACATGTATCAAGGAGCTATTCACCTGGAAGACGACGGTTTTGCTCCCACCCATCGGCATGATGACGATGATATCGGGATTCATCAGACAATGGAACGCTCTGCCACTGCACCAACGTCCAGTGCCGAAGGTCACGGGCCCATTTCAGTCGTAGTTGCCGATGTCGTGGTGTTAATACTTGGACATACATGGGTCGTCGGCAGCGGAAGCCCATCATTATGAGTGTTCGGTGCACTGTGTGTTCAAACACACTTGCATTCTGCCCAGCATCAAAGTCTGATGTTAGTTCCGCCACAGTTTGGCGCCTGTCCGGTTTTACCAGTATACCCAGCATACGACGTCCGACATCTGTAATGAAGGGTATCGCTTGACGCGTTTTGGAGTGACTCAGGCTTAAATGTCGCGAAAATTGCGCATGGAACTATCGAAAACTGCGGGCTGAAACTATCTACTAACTATACCGAGAGAAAAGCTAGTAATATTTATTACAGAGATAATATGCTACAGATGTTGCTCTCCGGCCAACAAACAGCGATTTTGTAGGAAGCCATAGTGTCAAAGGTGAAACCATTTCGTTCGAAAATGTCCATAGCCTCGTGGAGTGTGGGATCAGGGTAACACATGCGCTCGAAGTCAAAGGCTACAGCGGTCGGTGTGACCACCGAACAACGCTCCTTGTGCGTGTGACCACGGAACATCCGTGTGCAAAATGATGATGATGATGATGATGATGATGCTAGGTTTGTGGGGTGCTCAACTGCGCGATCTCCAGCGCCCGTACAAATTGCCAGTGTGTACACAGTCCGATCTAGCCACTTTAATGAATGATGATAGAATGATGAGGACAACACAAACGCTAGCACACTGGACTCGCATTCGGGAGGATGACGGCTCAATCCCGCATCCGGCCATCCTGATATAGGTTTTCCGTGATTTCCCAAAATCGCTCGTAAAGTTATACAGACGCTAACGTGCCACGAAGGGGGGTTATAATTGTTACATCCCCCTCCTGACACCAATTGTAAAGTTAGGGGAAGTTTACGAGGGACTCCTGCAACCGATGTTAATGTATAGCTTGGCAGGGAAGGGGGAATGAGACTGTTAAATATACCTCGTGGCGCCAGTGTGCAGGAGGTCGAGCGGTCAGGATTTGATAGTGGGCATCCAGGGCTGCCGTTAAATGACAAAACAGGAAATTAAGTAGAATGAACAGGGTATATTTCAATATACGGAGTACAAAGGGCGCGCCTAGGGTCGGAAGTTAGCGGGTTTAGGCCAGTCTAGAAGGTCGAATAATTAATTAAAATGGGTAACGGAAGGGGAAGTGGTTCATTTTAACTTACGGTGGTGGTCGGTCGCGAAAGACAGAGCCGGAGGCTCTGCCTTCCAAGATGACGTCTGTTCTGCTAGAGGTCTGGATTACAAGAGAGAGAAGCAAGTGCGTTCCGCTCCGCAGGACGCTCCGGCGTCCACATACGTGGTCAGTATCCCGCGCACGCTATTGGCTAAAATCAATGGCGTGAATTGGCTAGTAGTTGCGGCAGAGGGTTCAGGGCGTCTCCTGTCAACAGCTTTAACTAGACAGACCCGCCTCGGTTCTGAAAGGCAAGCGACTTGTGTCACGCAGGCACGGCGTGAATTACTCTGGGAGCAAACTTGTAAAGAGTCCACTGGGCCTTTGAAATAAATTTCTTAAACCAATTCCCTAAAATATTCCTTGGCTGACTGCCATCCTGTACACGCTCCAGGCAAATGCTGGGACGGTTCCTTTGAAAGGGCACGGCCGACTTCCTTCCCTGTCCTTCCCTAATCCGGCGACTTCCATGTTCTCGCTGTCTGGTCACGTCCCCAAAACAACCAAACAACACAAACACCCAGCCCCAAGCAGAGAAAATCCCAACCCGGCGGGGAACCGAACCCGGGGTCCCGTGATCGTGATACAGAGGTAGCAACGCATGTAGAATAAGAGGCGGCAATTTGTCTAACTGGCTATATGTAAGGAAGACTGTGTAAGTTTTGGTTCGATACGGGATAACAGGCATTACTGGTGAGCCAGAATATACACTACAGGCCATTAAAATTGCTACACCAAGAAGAAATGCAGATGATAAACGGGTATAAATTGAACAAATATATTATACCACAACTGACATGTGATTACATTTTCACGCAATTTGGGTTCATAAATCCCGAGAAATCAGTACCCAGAACAACCACCTCTGGCCGTAATAACGGCCGTGGTACGCCTAGGCATTGAGTGAAACAGAACTTGGATAGCGTGTAAGGTACAGCTACCCACGCAGCTTCAACACGTTACCACAGTTCATCACGAGTAGTGACTGGCGTATTGTGACGAGCCAGTTGCTCGGCCACCATTGACCAGACGTTTTCAATTGGTAAGAGATCTGGAGAATGTGCTGGCCAGGGCAGCAGCCGAACATTTTCTGTATCCAGAAAGGCCCGTACAGGACCTGCAACATGCGGTCGTGCATTATCCTGCAGAAACGTAGGGTTTCGCAGGGATCGAATGAAGGGTAAAGCCACGGGTCGTAACGTATCTGAAATGTAACGTCCACTGTTCAAAGTGACGTCAATGCGAACAAGAGGTGACCGACACGTGTCACCAAAGGCACCCCTTATCATCACGCCGGGTGATACCCCAGTATGGCGATGACGAATACACGCTTCCAATGTGCGTTCACCGCGATGTCGCCAAACAAGGATGCGACCATGATGGTGCTGTAAACAGAACCTGGATTCATCCGAAAAAAAGACGTTTTGCCAATCGTGCGCCCAGGTTCGTCGTTGTGTACTCCATCACAGGCGCTCCTGTCTGTGATGCAGCGTCACGGGTAACCGCAGCCATGGTCTCCGAGCTGATAGTCCAAGCTGCTGCAAACGTCGTCAAACTGTTCGTGCAGATGGTTGATGTCTTGCAAACGTCCACATCTGTTGACTCAGGGATCGAGACGTGGCTGCACGATCCGTTACAGCCATGAGGATAAGATGCCTGTCATCTCGACTGCTAGTGATACGAGGCCGTTGGGATCCTGCACGGCGTTCCGTATTACCCTCATGAACCCACCGATTCAATATTCTGCTAACAGTCATTGGATCTCGACCAACGCGAGGAGCAATGTCGCGATACGATAAACCGCAATCGCGAAAGACTACAATCCGACCTATATAGAAGTCAGCAACGTGATGGTACGCATTCCTCCTCCTTACACGAGGCATTACAACAACGTTTCACCAGGCAACGCCGGTCAATTGCTGTTTGTGTATGAGGAATCGAGAAATCGATTGGAAATCGGTTGTGTAAATGCTCTGAAAAGCTAACGGTTAAATTTCACTTCTGTAGCACGTCATCTTCGTGGTGTGGCAAAAAAATGGTTCAAATGGCTCTGAGCACTATGGGAGTTAACATCTGAGGTCATCAGTCCCCTAGAACAACGAACTACTAATTATACTTAACTAACCTAAGGACATCACACACATCCGTGCCCGAGGCAGGATTCGAACCTGCGACCGTAGCAGTCGCGCCGTCCCGGACTGCAGCGCCTAGAGCCGCGTGGCCACCGTGGTCAGCGTGGTGCAGCAATTTTAATGGCCAGTAGTGTATTTGGTGTTACAAATTTTAACTCATCACATTGTAGACTAATTGATGTGTGTGCTAATAATAGACAACAAACATCTTCAGTTAGGCGCTCGAACTAACTTCTGATGGAAGATAACCCGGCCAACCACGTCATACGATATTACTTTAAGAGGCAAAATAGGTATTAAAACCACTAGGGATGCTTGGCAAGCGTCAAGACCTGTGGAACATTTTTTCGTCTTAAAAATGCAAAGCAGAACGTGGTTTCAATAAGTTAATTCAATAACGTTTCCTTTGTGAGGAATATGTACCGGAGGGCATGAAACGCTTTTCCTAAGTCAGATGTTCGTCGTATACGATGTTGCATGCCCTGCCTAAGAGCCAACTGATCAGCGAAAGTCTTAAAGGAACTTCGAAAACAATCTCCTCACGCAGTATGGTGACGCTCTACGAGCTTCGTAAAAACATCTCATTTCATGGGACTAGCAACGCTTTTTCGTGTAGGCTCAGCAAATTTGTCCTGTCAACCCTATCACGACATGACTACAAGGCAATGTGAAGTAATTCTTATCACCAGATTTTCAGAAAGTTTTGGAGATACAGATCATATATTAGAGATATATACTGCAAGAACGGGACCAACGACGACTGAACAGAATCGTTCGGCGTGACAGAAGTGCAACCCTTCCGCAAATTTCTGCAGATTTCAATAGGCAATCAACAATTGCTAGCGTGCGAACCACTCAACGAAACATTATAGATTTGGGCTTTCGGAGCCGAAGGCCCACTTGTGCACCCTTGATGACTGCGCGACACTAAGCTTTACGCCTTGCCTGAGCGCTGGACCGTTGTTCACTGTAAACATGTTGCCTGATCGGACGAGTCTCGTATCGAGTGGATGGACGTGTACGGGATCCATGGATCCATGGACCCTGCATTTCAGCAGGGGGCTGTTCCAGCTGGTGGAGGCTATGTAATGGTGTAGCGGGTGTGCAGTGGGAGTGACATGGGAACTCCGATACGTCTAGGTACGACTCTGACAGTTGACACGAACGTAGGCATCATGACTGATCACCAGCATCCATTCATTTATATTGTGCATTCTGACGGACTTTGGCAATTTGAGCACGACGATATGACACCCCACACGTCCAAAGTGTCTCCAGAAACGATCTTCTGAGCAGAAACACTCCCGTTGTCCACCAGACTCCCCAGACATTAACATTACTGAGCAAATCTGGGGCTCCTTGCAACGTGCTATTCAGAAGAGATCTCCACTCCCTCGTGCTCTTACGGATTTATGAACAGCCCTGCAAGGTTCATGGTGTCGTTTCCCTCCAGCACTACTTCAGACATTAGTCGAGTCCATGACACGTCGTATTGCGGCACTTTAGGGTGTGGCGGGAGCCCTACACGATATTAGTCAGGTGTACCAGGTTCTTTGGCTATTCACTGCATATTGATAGAAAGGATAGTATTGTTAGTTAACTTGGATTTAGTAACTGAATGACTCAAACTAATAAAATAAAACTGTTGCTATCGATGTTCATGACCCACATGACCCACATTCTAATTAACCAACACAAATCTCAGTCTAGCTGACGGAATGCTTGTGAAGTATACGGACCACTTTCGTCGATAAACGAATATTATTCCTTCATTCAAGCTAGAGCTGAGTTTGGTGGACCCTAATTCATGACCCACATTACCCTGTATAATTCCTATGTTTGATCCTATTCAGGATTTAGTAATACCTATAACTGATGAAAATGATATCTTAATTGAGTTTACTGGTGCTACTGTAACAGTTATTTTAGATATGGCTTAATAAAATTTATTCCTTAATAAATAATGTACAAAATAGAGAGCTATCAGTTCTACATAATCCCTCTAAGTGAGAAGATTAAAAGTAATTTAAATGTACCTAACAGGGAAACAGAGATTAATATAAATATTGTTGACGGATGTCTGCATCCAAATCATGCATATCTGTATGTGAGCTTCAGTATTATTGTAGCTGATAGTACAGATTAAACAACTTATGATAGAAAATCTAATAAATAATTAATTGATAATTATGTGGCAAAGCTATTTGATTTGATAGCCATAAGAAAGGAAATAATGTTATCTCTAGAATAGAGCATACGTTTATTTCATCGCCAGTTTTGTTGTATTTGACTTAGTTTCTTAATAATGAAATACGTACAGAAGGACATAAACTTTATAATGAGAAAATAACGACCTGGAAAAATGAGGTGCTTTATTCACTAGGAATGCTTGGCGGATTTTTTAAAGATTATAAAGAAATAATATGTGAAGGATATTTAACAGTAATTATTACTTGGAGTTCAAGTGCTGGAGATGGTGTTCTTAGATGGCCTACCTACAATAATGTTGGAGTTGAAGTAAAATAAACACTTCCAAAAGAAGGTAAAATTGTAGTACAATGTATGGAAATTCTTGTACATATTGTTAAGGAGCCAAGTTACAAGACAGAACAATGAGGAAAGATACTGAAAAATCCAAAGTTCCGTGACTTTTTTATGAACTACAAACCTCAGAAGTTGCTTTAGTGCCAAGAAGAATTTTTTAGTTAGATATGATTACATTCTACAACGCAGCAGAATTTGATATGGCACATTTCGTATTTGTTGCCTTTGAAATAAATCGAAATAATAGCCTGTTGGCAGTTTCTTCATTATTTGAGCATTATAATGTACGCACACTATATTTGAAAAAAGGGTAGAGCCGAAGTCTTTGCAGAGGAGGTATGGATGCTAGAACTACCAAATAATTTCCTGCAGATGTATGACGATTTTGAAAGGGTTACAAAATTGAGAAATGAGGTACAAAGCTCACATAATCGTATATCAATCCATCCTGTATACGTAATAAATATGACTCACAGAAAAAATATTGTGACAAGTCAAAACATGACTATGAAATTTTGTGGTACATTTAATGATAAAATACCTGCAGACACTCTGGCTTATGTTATTGTGTACGACAGAAAGAATCTCACATTCGATTCACAACACAGAATACTAACTGAGAATCTTTAATGAAATCCGATTTTATTAGTTAAAATTTTTCTGAATGGCTCTTTTTATGTGGATTACGTCAGAATTTTGAATTTTTAAGATCATTTAAAGTTTGGCTGAGAGATTAGGAAAAACATTTTCGCCCCTTGCCCCGGTGAACCATAGAACCCACCTAACTTCCGTGTATTGTGGGTAGCGGTTTCTCAGTGGCATTTGCTCTGTCCAAAAATACTATCAGAATTCGATTATCTCTAAAAATAAAAAAAGTTATGACAAAAATATTTGATGCCCCTTTCATGAGTCAAACAGTACCCGAGATGCATCTTGTAAGAGTCAAACTCTAGGACTAATGCATTTCATATGTGCTAACTGTATGGATGATGCATTTCATATGTGTAACATTGTACATCTGTAAACTAAGTTACATAGAAAATCTTTCAACAGATGGCGCTGATGCACATTCCATTTGAATTACTATGGGGTCATGCTTTCTTTTTCATGTAAATTATTAATACCATTTTGCGTGCTCATATTCACACTTACGTGTAGTTAACATCTAGTCTCTACAAATAAATACTATATTTTGTAGAAAGTAATTAATTTTTACTCAAAATAAATATATGAAAAATGGCACATTTAGAATGTAGTTCATGACTCAAATATCAAAAATATATACGATTTGTGAACGCTATTGCATTACCCTGCAGCGTCTGCTGAATTGATGTATGATTGACTCAGTCGGCCAAACCCTATTGTAATTTGCGACTGTCATCCACTGCTGCAGCCCATGAAGGACGCCAGATTCATCTATTCTCAGTACATGCCTATGTGAACTATCCAAGCAGCCAGAGGAAGAAATTGGTTAGATGAAGTTTAGCAGAAAGAACCTGAAGGGTGAAATGAAATAAAGAGTGCATCATCAGAAAACCCTGTGGGTGTCCTTCAGAAGGCACGAATGGTTTGTGTCTTTTTGAGAATGAATTTGTATTTCATCCTATTAGAATTTAGTGAAAAACTTTTAAAAAATAGTCATAATGAATGTCATGATCTGGAATTGATTACGTGATTTTTAATTTTTTTCCTAATACAAATTACAATCTTTAAATGGACAACCAACTTTGGCGATTGTCTGAATAAAAAAAATTTGAAGATTTTTAAAAGGATAAATATCGGGTAGATGGGTATCGTAGCGTATGTAAAGAATGTAAAAATTATTAGAATAAGAAAATGTTACATATTACTGTGGTAGATGTGTAGCCAAGTGTGCACTAAAAACCACGTAAAGACAACAGTTCATAAAAATCTTATATCAGCTAAAGAAGAAAGAATTAGAGAAACTTCGGGTAAGGTCTAGTTGTACCTAAAATGTATAAAAAAACATTTTTACTACATTCGCTATTTTTAAAAAAACTTTTTCTCTTGAAGGTAATGAAAGAAATCACCTTTTCTCTTAATTTTGTATGTATTTTATAACGAAAAGTTATGAATGTTTAGAAAGAAAAAAGAAGACAGTAGACGGAGGGTGTCTGTTTTCGGTAACAGCTTTATATGAAAAAAGAAAGAAATCAACTAGGACCTTGCCTTCGAATCCAACAAACAGTTTACCGGTTGCTCAGATGCTCATAGTCGAAGAGGGGTTCAGTTCAACCTACAAGACGACAGAGAATTATTGCTAGTAAAATAATAATATTAACAATAACAAAAATAATAATAATATTCATTTAAAACGCTAACATCTTAAGCTACTCTTGAACGTCATTGTTTTCCATATCAACTGAGACAGTAAATTACGGTAACAAGTCAAATTATGACGGTCTATAGTAACTTGTTTCCGTTGGTAACGGTAATCATTGTCGTAAGTTTGTGTTCAGGCATAATTGAGATGCTGTAAGGCTTTGTGATGATGTGAATGTTTATATATCGATACATTCATATGAGCATCACAGTGAAGACGTAATGGGCTACAACTACTTAGAATACTCTACACTGTATTTGTGAAAGGGATAAGAATGTATCAATAAATAAATGTTAATTTCATCACAAATCCTTACTATATTATTATTATTATTATTATTATTATTATTATTACTTCTTCTTCTTCTTTCGAATGGGCCTGCTAAGGACTTTTCAGCCTGGAGAGGTACTTGATGTTTGCCCAGTAATCCTACATTCCCTGGCTATGTTTCTCCTTTCTCTCCATTGTCCACAGGGCGCCGGTCTTTTTACGGGGCGATCTATCCTGAAACCTCTTTTCTTTTAGTATTCTTCTGAGAAGTGCTGGGTTTCTAATTTCACTTTCAGTTACGTTCAGTTGCTGGATATCTTTCTTGAATTCTATCAGCCACGGTGTCACGGTCTTCCTGCTCTTCCAGTAGTTGAGAAGTCGGTTGGTTAGTCTTGTTTGGTCCATCCTTGTGATATGTCCGTAGAAAGCGAGACGTCTCTTCCTGGCTACATCTGTGATTTTCTCGGTATGATTGTGTAGCTCCTGGTTCGATTGTCTTCTGTACTCACCATCTGTTTTGTCCGGTACCAGAATTTTTCTCAGGATCTTCCTCTCCCGAATCTCTAGTTCATCCGTCAAGCCTTTCCTGTTCAGATTCAAGGATTCTGAGGCATATAGGGCTTCAGTGCGGATAACTGTTCGGTAGTGTTTTATTCTTGAATTGCGAGATAGGCATTTCTTGTTATAGATGATCTTGGTTAATCGATATGCTAATTGTAATTTATTAATCTGAGTTGTTAGTGCTGTTCCGTTTGATAGGTTGGGTTCCAACCATTCTCCTATTTGCCTAAATCTGTCAACTTTCTCAATTTGACCTTGTTCCAACTGTAGTTCACTGGGAGTATCATTGCTGTTGGTGAGGTATTTGTCTTTTCTACTCACAATTGAAGTCCTACCTTGGCAGCCTGGAGATTGAGTATATTGAGCTGCTTTACTGCTACTCCCACTGAGCTTGCTATAAGTGCCAGATCCTCAGCGAAAGCTAAACAGTCTACTACTAGTCCCTTCCTCTTGTGTCCCAGGTAAATACCGCTCGGTATATTTTGTACTTTCAGTTCCTTTGGCCACTTTCTGATCACCACTATTATTATTATTATTTCTTTACTTTCTCAGACGTTAAGTCTGGTTAAAAATGGAAAGTGACGCGGACCTTGATCAAGCGTCACTTCCTTTTAACTGTACGGTATGTGTTATATTGCATTTAGGAACTTTCGGGTAATTGAACATGTATCAATAATTACAGATTTTTGTAGTTGTATATATATGTTTGGATGTAGCTGTATTGCGTTGATGTACTGGTGGATATTGTGTGGTATGACTCCTGTAGTTGATAGTATAATTGGTATGATGTCAACTTTATCCTGATGCCACATGTCCTTGACTTCCTCAGCCAGTAGGATGTATTTTTCAATTTTTTCTCCTGTTTTCTTTTGTATATTTGTTGTATTGGGTATGGATATTTCGATTAGTTGTGTTAATTTCCTCTTTTTATTGGTGAGTATGATGTCAAGTTTGTTATGTGGCGTTGTTTTATCTGTTATAATAGTTCTGTTCCAGTATAACTTGTATTCATCATTCTCCAGTACATTTTGTGGTGCATACTTGTATGTGGGAACGTGTTCTTTTGTAAGTTTATGTTGTAAGGCAAGCTGTTGATGTATTATTTTTGCGACATTGTCATGTCTTCTGGGGTATTCTGTATTTGCTAGTATTGTACATCCGCTTTTGATGTGATCTACTGTTTCTATTTGTTGTTTGCAAAGTCTGCATTTATCTGTTGTGGTATTGGGATCTTTAATAATATGCTTGCTGTAATATCTGGTGTTTATTGTTTGATCCTGTATTGCAATCATGAATCCTTCCGTCTCACTGTATATATTGCCTTTTCTTAGCCATGTGTTGGATGCATCTTGATCGATGTGTGGCTGTGTTAGATGATACAGGTGCTTGCCATGTAGTGTTTTCTTTTTCCAATTTACTTTCTTCGTATCTGTTGATGTTATGTGATCTAAAGGGTTGTAGAAGTGGTTATGAAATTGCAGTGGTGTAGCAGATGTATTTATATGAGTGATTGCGTTGTGTATTTTGCTGATTTCTGCTCGTTCTATAAAGAATTTTCTTAAATTGTCTACCTGTCCATAATGTAGGTTTTAATGTCGATAAATCCCCTTCCACCTTCCTTTCTGCTTAATGTGAATCTTTCTGTTGCTGAATGTATGTGATGTATTCTATATTTGTGGCATTGTGATCGTGTAAGTGTATTGAGTGCATCTAGGTCTGTGTTACTCCATTTCACTACTCCAAATGAGTAGGTCAATATTGGTATGGCATAAGTATTTATAGCTTTTGTCATGTTTCTTGCTGTCAATTCTGTTTTCAGTATTTTTGTTAGTCTTTGTCTATATTTTTCTTTTAGTTCTTCTTTAATATTTGTATTATCTATTCCTATTTTTTGTCTGTATCCTAGATATTTATAGGCATCTGTTTTTTCCATTGCTTCTATGCAGTCGCTGTGGTTATCCAATATGTAATCTTCTTGTTTAGTGTGTTTTCCCTTGACTATGCTATTTTTCTTACATTTGTCTGTCCCAAAATCCATACTTATATCATTGCTGAATACTTCTGCTTTCTTTAGTGATTGGCTGAGTTGTTGATTTGTTGTTGCCAGTAGTTTTAGATCATCCATGTATAGCAAATGTGTGATTTTGTGTGGGTATGTTCCAGTAATATTGTATCCATAATTTGTATTATTTAGCATGCTGGATAGTGGGTTCAGAGCAAGGCAGAACCAGAAAGGACTTAATGAGTCTCCTTGGTATATTCCACACTTAATCTCTATTGGCTGTGATGTGATATTATTTGAATTTGTTTGGATATTAAGTGTGGTTTTCCTATTTTTCATTACTATGTTTAGGAACTGTATCAATTTAGGATCTACTTTGTGTATTTCCAATATTTGTAGTAACCATGAGTGGTGTACACTATCAAAAGCTTTTTGGTAATCAATGTATGCGTAGTGTAGCGACCTTTGTTTAGTTTTAGCTTGATATGTCACTTCTGCATCTATTATCAGTTGCTCTTTACATCCTTGTGCTCCTTTGCAACAGCCTTTTTGTTCTTCATTTATAATTTTATTCTGTGTTGTATGTGTCATTAATTTCTGTTTAATGACTGAAGTTAATACTTTGTATATTGTTGGTAGGCATGTTATGGGGCGATATTTAGCTGGGTTCGCTGTGTCTGCTTGATCTTTAGGTTTCAGATAAGTTATTCCTTGTGTAAGTGTATCAGGGAATGTGTATGGGTCTGCAATGTAACTGTTAAATAATTTAGTTAGATGTGAATGTGTTGAGGTGAACTTCTTTAGCCACAAATTTGCTATATTATCATTTCCAGGGGCTTTCCAATTGTGAGTAGAATTAATTGCTTGAGTGACTTCATGTTGCAAAATTATCACTTTGGGCATTTGTGGTATCATCTTGTATGTGTCTGTTTCTGCTTGTATCCACCGTGCATGCCTGTTATGTTGTACTAGGTTGGACCATATGTTGCTCCAGAAGTGTTCCATGTCTGATATGTTTGGTGGATTGTCTATTATAATGTGCGTGTTATCTATTGTCTGATAAAATTTCTTTTGGTTTGTGTTGAATGTTTGGTTTTGTTTCCTTCTATTTTCACTTTTTTTGTATCTTCTAAGTCGTTTGGCCAATGCTTGTAATTTCTGCTTCTTTTCATCTAATTGCTCTATCGCTTCTTGTTGCGAGATTTTCCCTAACCTTTTTCGTTTTTTTTCTGACATTTCATTTCTTATAAATTGTGTTAGCTGTCTGATGTCTTTTCTCAGTTTTTCTATTCTTATCTGTAGCCTGTGTTGCCACGCAGGTTTTTTGGGTTTCTTCTGTGTGTTGGTTGGTTCTGATCTCTGCCTAGTGTGTATATTTAGTGTAGTGAGCGCTCCTATATAAACCAGTAGTTGTAACTCTTCCATAGTTGTGTTTTCGTTTATTTTGTTGTGTATGATTGTGTTGATAGTTTTTATTGTTGTTTCGACTTGTGGGCTATTTGGCGGTCTATGCAAGAATGGTCTAATGTCTGTATTTGTGTCTTTGCATTCGATATATGTCAGCTGAAATTTTTCTTCTATATCTAACATGTGTGTCACTTCGTGTTCTATTTGTGCTTCTTCTGGTGGCTGTCTTAAGATTTCGTTTTCCTCTGATTGTTTAATTGATGCGTGTTGTTCTTTGTTTGTTTGCTTGTTTGAGTCCATTACTGTATTTTCTTCTTCTTCTAATTGCACATTATTTTGTTCCAGGATTTGTTGTACTTGTTGTTTGATGTTTTCTAATTCTGACTGGGGTATCCTGTTTTTTTTTATTATTACACGGATCTGATCAGCTAGTCGTTGTTCTGTTAAAAATTTTAGTTCTGGATATCTGGTAATAAATGTTGTGTATACTTGTGATCTGTATCCAGTTGTGTTGGTTCCTAGGTTTGTCGCTTGGTAATAACAGAACATGAGGTGTCGATTAACTTCATCTGACCATCTCATCCTCTGTCTTTGTTTTCCTTCTAGGGTGGTTGCAGGAAGCATATCCTGCAAAACACCTCTATTTGGATTTAAATCATTTTCCCGTTGGCTAGCAGTGTCGTTACCATTGTGGGCGGGCATAGGGTTCAAGCGTCGTCCCTGACCATAACGGCGCTTGTCCGAGGCTTCTTTAGTTCTGTCCTGAACCAACTAATCACACTAAAAGGGGGGTTAGCCCTATTAGTGGTTTGTTCTTTTCGTCGCCTTTTACGACTGGCATAACATACCGGAGGCCTATTCTTTTCCCGGGCCTCCACGGGGGTTATTATTATTATTATTATTAATATTAATAGTAGTAGCTGTGGTAGTAGTAGTAGTAGTAATAGTAGTAGTAATATTTCTATAAAAACATAATTCGCTTTAGAGACACAAGTGGTTGGCGAAAATTTAAGAATTAAGAAGTGTTGTTGTTGTTGTGGCCTTCAGTCCTGAGACTGGTTTGATGCAGCTCTCCATGCTACTCTATCCTGTGCAAGCTTCCTCATCTCCCAGTACCTACTGCAGCCTACATCCTTCTGAATCTGCTTAGTGTATTCATCTCTTGGTCTCCCTCTCTGATTTTTACCCTCCTCGCTGCCCTCCAATACTAAATAGGTGATCCCTCGATGTCTCAGAACATGTCCTACCAACCGACCTCTTCTTCTAGTCAAGTTGAGCCACAAGCTCCTCTTCTCCCCAATTCTATTCAATACCTCCTCATTAGTTATGTGATCTACCCATCTAATCTTCAGCATTCTTCTGTAGCACCACATATCGAAAGCTACTATTCTCTTCTTGTCAAAACTATTTATAGTCCGTGTTTCACTTCCATACATGGCTACACTCCATACAAATACTTTCAGAAACGACTTCCTGACATTTAAATCTATACTCGATGTTAACAAATTTTTCTTCATCAGAAACGCTTTCCTTGCCATTGCCACTCTACATTTTATATCCTCTCTACTTCGACCATCGTCTGTTATTTTGCTCCCCAAATAGCAAAACTCTTTTACTACTTTAAGTGTCTCATTTCCTAATCTAATTCCCTCAGCATCACCCGACCCCAGTCGACTACATTTCATTATCCTCGTTTTGCTTTTGTTGATGTTCATCTTATATCCTCCTTTCAAGACACTGTCCATTCCGTTCAACTGCTCTTCCAAATCCTTTGCTGTCTCTGACAGAATTACTATGTCATCGGCGAACCTCAAAGTTTTTATTTCTTCTGCATGTATTTTAATACCTACTCCGAACTTTTCTTTTGTTTCCTTTATTGCTTGCTCAATATACAGATTGGACAACATCGGGGATAGGCTACAACCCTGTCTCACTCCCTTCCCAACCACTGCTTCCCTTTCATGTTCCTCGACTCTTATAACTGCCATCTGGTTTCGGTACAATTTGTAAATAGCTTTTCGCTCCCTATATTTTACCCCTGACACTTTCAGAAGTTGAAAGAGAGTATTCCAATCAACATTCTCAAAAGTTTTCTCTAAGTCTATAAATACTAGAAACGTAGGTTTCCTTTTCCTTAATCTTTCTTCTAAGATAAGTCGTAGGGTCAGTATTGCCTCACGTGTTCCAACATTTCTACGGAATCCAAACTGATCTTCCCCGAGGTCAGATTCTATCAATTTTTCCATTCGCCTGTAAAGAATTCGAATTAGTATTTTGCAGATGTGACTTATTAAACTGATAGTTCGGTAATTTTCACATCTGTCGACACCTGCTTTCTTTGGGATTGGAATTATTATGTTCTTCCTGAAGTCTCACAGTATTTCGTCTCTCTCAAACATGTTGTTCACCAGATGGTAGAGTTTTTTCAGGACTGGCTCTCCCAAGGCTGTCAGTAGTTCTAATGGAATGTTGTCTACTCCCGGGGCCTTGTTGCGACTCAGGTCTTTCAGTGCTCTGTCAAACTCTTTACGCAGTATCATATCTCCCATTTCATCTTCATCTACATCCTCTCCCATTTCCATAATATAGTCCTCAAGTACGTCGCCCTTGTATAGACCCTCTATATACTCCTTCCACCTATCTGCTTTCCCTTCTGTGCTTAGAACTGGGTTGCCATGTGAGCTCTTGATATTCATACAAGTGGTTCTCTTCTCTCCAAAAGTCTCTTTAATTTTCCTGTAGGCAGTATCTATCTTACCCCTAGTGAGACAGGCCTCTACATCCTTACATTTGTCATCTAGCCATCCCTGCTTAGCCATTTTGCACTTCCTGTCGATGTCATTTTTGAGACGTTTGTATTCCTTTTTGCCTGCTTCATTTACTGCATTTTTGTATTTTCTCCTTTCATCAATTAAATTCAATATTTCTTTTGGTACCCAAGGATTTCTACTAGCCCTCGTCTTTTTACCTATTTGATCTTCTGCTGCCTTCACTATTTCATCCCTCAGAGCTACCCATTCTTCTTCTACTGTATTTCTTTCCCCCATTCCTGTCAATTGTTCCCTTATGCTCTTCCTGAAACTCTGTACAACCTCTGGTTCTTTCAGTTTATCCAGGTCCCATCTCCTTAATTTCCCATCTTTTTGCAATTTCTTCAGTTTTAGTCTACAGTTCATAACCAATAGATTGTGGTCAGAGTCCACATCTGCCCCTGGAAATGTCTTACAATTTAAAACCTGGTTCCTAAATCTCTGTCTTACCATTATATAATCTATCTGATACCTTTTAGTATCTCCAGGATTGTTCCAGGTATACAACCTTCCTTCATGATTCTTGAACCAAGTGTTAGCTATGATTAAGTTATGCTCTGTGCAAAATTCTACAAGACGGCTTCCTTTTTCATTTATTAGCCCCAGTCCATATTCACCTACTATGTTTCCTTCTCTCCCTTTTCCTACTGACGAATTCCAGTCACCCATGACTATTAAATTTTCGTCTCCCTTCACTACCTGAATAATTTCTTTTATCTCATCATATATTTCATCAATTTCTACGTCATGTGCAGAGCTAGTGGGCATATAAACTTGAACTACTGTGGTAGGCGTTGGCTTTGTGTCTATCTTGGCCACAATAATGCGTTCTCTATGCTGTTTGTAGTAGCTTACCCGTACTCCTATTTTTTTATTCATTATTAAACCTACAGCTGCATTACCCCTATTTGCTTTTGTATTTATAACCCTGTATTCACCTGACCAAAAGTCTTGTTCCTCCTGCCAGCGAACTTCACTAATTCCCACTATATCAAACTTTAACCTATCCATTTCCCTTTTTAAATTTTCTAAACTACCTGCCCGATTAAGGGATCTGACATTCCACGCTCCGATCCGTAAAACGCCAGTTTTCTTTCCCCTTACAGTAAAGCTGCATGCCCTCGGGAAAAATTACGGCTGTAGTTTCCCCTTGCTTTCAGCCATTCGCAGTACCAGAACAGCAAGGCCATTTTGGTTAGTGTTACAAGGCCAGATCAGTCAATCATCCGGACTGTTGCCCCTGCATATACTGAAAAGGCTGCTGCCCCTCTTCAGGTACCACACGTTTGTCTGGCCTCTCAACAGATACCCCTCCGTTGTGGTTGCACCTACGGTACGGTTATCTGTATCGTTGAGGCACCCAAGCCTCCCCACCAACGGCAAGGTCCATGGTTCATGGGGGGAGGAATTAAGAATTACGGGACTTTAATGCAATACGTGCAGACTTCTATCCTGGCGCATTATCCGATCGAGATGTCGTCGCTTTCGCATGGCATTCAATGGGCTGTTAATTCCTTGAACCTCGATTTTTCGAAACCGCTTGTCAAGTGCATCGGCTTAGGGCAACATTTAGGTTACAGCTAACAAGGCGACCACACGGTAATTGGATTTCTTGTTTTTTTTTTATATTTGTGGTACTTGAAGCTCATAACAAAAATATACACTGAGGTGACAAAAGTTATGGGATACTTCCTAATACAGTGTTGCACCTCCTTTTCCCCGACACAGTGTAACAACTCGACGTCGCATTTCAATAGGAAGTCCCCTGCAGGAATACTAAGCCATAATAGCGAAAGTGCCGGTGTAGGGTTCTTTGCGTGAACTGATCTGTCTTTTATGTCCCATGAATGTTCGATGGGATTCACGATGGGCGATCTGGGTGGCCAAACCATTCGCTCGGACTGCCTAGAATGATCTTCAAACCAGTCACGAACAATTGTGACCTGGTGACATATGGCACTGTTATCCATAAAAATACCATTGTTGTTTGGAAACATGACGTTCATGAAAGGCTGTAAATGGTCTCCAAGAAGCCGAACATCCAGAGGACAGAGTCCATTCCATATAAACACAGCCCACACCATTATGGAGCTACCACCAGCTTGCACAGTGCCTTGTTGACAACTTGGGTCCATGACTTCGTGGGCCTTGAGCCACACTCGAATTCTTCCGTCAGCACTTACCAACTGAAATGGGGATTCATCTGACCATGACACAGTTTTATAGCCCTCTAGGGCCCAACCGGTATGGTTACGGGCACAGGAGAGAGCTGCAAGCGAAGTCGTGCTGTTAGCAAAGACACTCGCGTCGGTCGTCTGCTGCCATAGTCCATTAACGCCAGATTCCTCCACACTGCTCTAACGGATAAATTAGTCGTACGTCCAATTCTGATCTAGGCGGTTACTTCACGCAGTGATACCTGTCTGTTAGCACTGACAACTCTGCGGAATCGTGAATGCTCTCGGTCGTTAAGTGAAGGCTGTTGGCCAGTGCGTTGACCGTGGTGAGAGGTAATGCCTGAAATGTGGCATTCTTGGCACACTCTTGACGTTGTGGACCACGGAATATGGATTTCCGAAATGTAACGTCCCAAGCGTCTTGCTCCAACTACCATTCCGCGTTTGAAGTCTTAATTCTCGTCGTGCGACCATAATCACGTCGGATAGCTTTTCACACGAATCACCAGAGTATAAATGACACTGCCTATGCATATGCGTACGCTATACTTCCGCCATCTGTATATGTGCATTCTATCCCATGATTTAGGTCACTTCAGTGTACCTCTCTCAAGGCAGATTAATGCAACTCTCAAAAATTATCGAGAAAATCGACTTTATAGTTCTCCATGCACGTTTAATATGCTAAAATAGGGTAGATATTTTTCTAAAACCAAAGTGGCTTTTTGGTAGAGCGCTTGCTCGTTGTGTAGTGGGCTTCGGTTCGAATGCTGGCAGAATCAAACGTTTCAAAAATGGTGCACGTTTTATGAGAATTTACGTTAAGGGCAAACTAGAAAAAAAAAGAAAAATTAATCTGCAAATTTTTAAATAATACAATCATGGTTCACAGCCTTTTAGACAGGATCAGTGGTTAGGAAAATTTCGCTGCAATGAATGCTGAATTATTGTGTTGCAGTTCATACTAAGAAATAATGAGACATGTATTTTCCATAAAAGAGACTGTTATGAGAGTTAATATGCATACATCAGAACAATTTAATATTTAAATAACCCAGGTATTCGAAGGAATGAAAAAAAGGAGAAAGTAATGATCGAAACGAGACTCGATATAGCGATTACCAGTTTCGTGCACCATGTGCATTCTCCATCTCACGGATGTGCTTTTAGAACACACACCTTTGTTTAAAAATTTGATCCCTCTGCAACGGAATCCAGACCACGCAAGCTTCGAGCGAGCAATGTACCACAGAGCCACAATGCTTCTCGAAAAACGTCTTCCGGTACCTCATTTTAGTATATTAAACGTGGTCGGAAACTTCATAGTCGATTTGCTCGATGATATTTAAGAGTTTGATCGAACTTCTTTGCGAGAGCTACATTTGAGTTCTGCACTTCGTGTACCACAAATATAAAAAATTACAAAATTCCGACTGCCGTGTGGTCCCCTTGTAAGTAGGCAGTATGATCATGCGAAAGATGAGCAAAATCGGTGACTCGTTTGGTGTATGATGCTTTTGTATGACGATCGTGCAGCACATGCATCTCCATCGCTCCAGATGTCGCTGTTTCGGCTGTTGAGAACTGCATGAGTGTTGGAAGAGACTTCATACGTTATTCATTTACTCGTTCGACATTTACGAAGGCATTCATCTCATTACGTATTGTCTAAAATATTTTGATATCTCTATACTGAGTTAAAATATTCTTTACACGTGTTGTTATAATACTATGCAACACTAAAAATATTCTTGAGCCTCTCTGTGGCTGAGTCGGAGAGTCTGTGTGTGTGCTTCAGATCACCCTCATAATCATACGGAAATTGGAAATTTGTGGTAAGTTCTTATGGTACGAAACTGCTGAGGTCATCGGTCCCTAAGCTTACTCACTACTTAATCTAACTTAAACTAACTTACGCCAAAGACGACACACACACCCATGCCCGAGGGAGGACTCAAACTTCCGACAATCATGAGCTTCACACAAAAGTAAATGGTCCATCGATTGCATTTCCCCAATCTCACATTCAGAAATTTTTGGTAGGCCCCATTTGTTCATTAGTTACTTACACCTACCAGCACTCGTCCTGACACGGTTCAAAGCTGTCCTCAATTTCCACTGGAGATTGAATCCATCGATCTCCTTTTTGGCATCGTCCACCAACTTTCGGTTCTTATGTCCATATGTCCGTAGTTCTTTACAAGCTGCCTTTGCGTCGAAGCGTTGCAGTTCTTGGCCTATTTTCCACAAAAATGACCAAGATTTAAGTTTCTTTAGAGATACTAAGTCTCGACGTATAGGGAATTCTGTACCGTCTAGGATTTTTTTGTGTGGTCTTACGGATACCTGTAATCGAAAATTTCGGGGGCTCTATCTTTGCTACGACAGGGAGTCAAGCATATGGGGTGGTCCTGAGTGTTTCAGACCTAATCCGCATTGTCTCCTTCAGTTTGACGTCCACATTAGCTACGTGTGCACTTCTCATCCGGATTGGCGAACAGTGTTCAGCCATCCCGTAGACAAGGATTACTGCTGAGGTCCTCAGTGTGCTCCCTCCAGAACCCCACGTCGTTCCAGATAGATTCGACGGAATAGCATTACAGGATTTTAGCTCTGTTCTGTATCTTCCACATGTGAGCTTTGTATTAGACTGCGATTTAATTTCACTCCAGAGTATTTAAGCTTATCCTCATGCCTGATGCTTTGGCCTTTCATATAGAGTTGTAGCTTTTATTTGTATCTCTGTTGGTAATGTGCATTATGGTGGTGGTCGTTTGGTTGGGGTTTGGGTGTAGATGCCACTTGGAGTAGTAGGTGTTCAGTGCTTACAGGTCTGCGCTCAGTATTTTGTCAATGTCGTTATTAGTTTTGCTTTGATATGCGATGACTAAGTCGTTCGCGTACGTAAATTTACGTGATTTTGTGTCTGGTATGTCGGCAATATATAGACTATCAGAATGGTTACTAGTGGCGATCCCTGTGGCAGGCCATTATTCAGAACCATGCTCTTGCTGTTCATGACATGAAGTGAGACCTTGATTTTCCTCTGTGTGTACATGTTTTTGAGGAAAGTGTAAATCTGTATGCTTTTAATGATACTTGTTAGCTTAAACAATAGCCCCTCAATCCATACTGTATTGTACCTGATGTAAGATCCATGAGAACCAGACCGGCTTTCATCTTGTTCTGGAAGCCTTTCGCAGAATGGATTGTGAGGGACAGCTCTTGATCGCAAAAGTTCCTTCCAGCTCGAAAACCTGCTTGGTATGTATAAGAGGACTGGCTTAGATGTATGAAGTTAGTCTTGTCAGTAATATTCTCTCGAAGAGTTTGTAGAAGCTACTTAGGAGGGATTGGGCCTAAAACTCTTCGCGGTATTTCCAGACTTTCCGGGTTTCAGCATCGCAATGAATTTTACTTATTTCCGGGTCTTAGGTAGTGCACCTGTTCTGATACATTCTGTGCAGAGTTTTACCAACCACCTTCTTCCCAAAATTTCTGTTTCCTTCAAGAAGAATCAGTGCAGTACTGTGCTGGATAATCCATTGCCATTTGCACACGCAGTTTACGACAGGTGTGCAGTCACAGCTCCAACAATACTTTCCACGCAGTATTGACGAACATTCTCCCATACGATTCGACACAATCTCCTCAAATTATTATGAGGCGAGCACCAAACAAGTATAAATTATTCTTGTAATAACTCTTACTTATTTACTCTAGACTACTTTATATTACTATGGAAGCAGCTTACTAAAGTCTTAGTAAATGTTGGAGAGATCAATGTCTGTTTACTTCTTTAGTTGTTACTAAAGTAGGAACATCTTTTACACTAAGTAAGACTTTTTAGCACACTTCTGGCACGTGAAAATAGTTTTCTCGCGAAAATTATTGATTGTCGGCAGACATTATTGATTCAAATGGCTCTGAGCACTATGGGACTTACAGCTGAGGTCAACAAGTCCCCTAGAACTTAGACCTACTTAAACTTAACTAACTCAAGGACAGCACACACACACCCATGCCCGAGGCAGGATTCGAACCAGCGACAGTAGCAGTCGCGCGGTTCCAGACTGAAGCACCTAGAACCGCTCGGCCACTCCGGCCGGTTGAGACATTAATAAATTACCTTTTGACAATAATATCGCTTTAGCGTAATTTATGTTATGAAGGATTACTAAAATTAAAGGAAGCTGGATGTCGTTTTATTAATGATAATACCGGGGAATAACGTAGAACAAACGTGCTATTTTTGGATGACTCTATTGTCCAGTTCTTAGCCCCGCCTTCTACAGCTATCACCGTCCATTATTGGTGGGCGCCACGTTTCAATTTAAGCGGCAATCTTATACCATTTTTTGATGCTTCACATACGTGTTAACAGCAACATGGTTTTGTCCAACGACAATTTAAGTGTTAAGAAACGTCCAAAGAGCGTAACAGAAAGTGTAAAAGAAAGGTTTGCTGAAATAACAAAAAACTGTTTAGCCAATACTGAATCTAAAAAGCACGATATGAACACGGTGAAAAGGAAAAATTGTACCTGGGAAAGAATACACGTTAAATACAACGCTGAGGCTCTTACGCAAACATCATAAGAGCAGCTTAAAATAATTTGGAAGGACATGAAAGGGAAAACAAAGAAAACGAAAGCTAAATGCAGTCGAGAACAATTCCAAATTGGTGGTACTGAGAATGAGGACGACATAAGCCAAATGGTTGTTGAAATGGCCTCACAATTTCTAGAGGGCATAACTGGAGTTAACAACATCGTCACAACTGAAAATAATTCGCTCCTCTGAAGCAAGATCTATGATGTTAGCTATTCTGAAGATGGCAATTAAATTGCAGAATGTGAAACTTTATCCCATAATCATGAAAGTCCGCTTGTATTCTCTGGTGGGAACTTATCAGCAGACACATTAAATAAATTCGCAATTGCGAATAAGGACGACCATCAGCTGTAGAATGGAATGACGACAATGAAAACTTGTGTAATACCGGGACTCGAACCCTTATTTCCCGCTTAACGCGAGCCGTTGCCTTGACATTTGACTATCCGTACACGACTCCCGGCCAGACCCAAACTTCCAAATGTCATCTACCACCTGTACTCGTACATGTATTACGTATATTCCTGTACAGGTCAGACGTTGTACTTGAAAGTGTCTTGCCCGGTATCGGAGGATACTGCAGTGCCTGTGTTATTCTGAAGACGATGAGAAGTTCCTTTAATGTGTTTCTTAACGGCTATACCGGGTTCGAGTCCACGTCTGCTACAAATTTTCACTGTCGTCATTCCATTCTACAGCTGATGGTTGTCCTTTTTCGCAACTACGAACACATTTTATGTATTTCATGACGGCTTTAGTCACCGCAGTGTCTGTTCCTTTGGACATGGATGCATATTCAAAGGAACTTTTCATCGTAATCAGAATAACGTAGGCACTGCAGTATCCTATCAGCAGATGCGTCCATGAAAAAAGCAGAGAACATATATCATTCTTGAAATTTTCCCGGCGTATTGAATGTTCGATGAGATTTCGGGATTGTAGCCGGATCATGTTGACTTCTTGCCCCGATATTTCGGCTGGCAATCGTCCAGCCATCTTCAGGTGAGTGTCCGTCACTGGAGACTGCAACTTTCCGGGGGGCACGAAAACGCATGCGCGTTGGCTTCCGTCACAGGAGCGTCCTCTATCGAAATCCGCGCCCTCTGGAGCTACTGTTTTATTTGTGGCGCACAGGCGCAGGCGTAAGGTGTTTACTACATGTTCGCCCTCTGTCGGAATGCGCGCCCGCGTCGCTAAAAAGAGACGTCAGATGTCGCCAGACGTGCCGTTGTGAATAAATTGTCTTCTCTCACAGGAAATTAGAGAGGTTACTGGGTCCCAAGCCTTGTCCAGTTGAAAACCGCCATCTCGATTTATAAGATTTTGCGCTGGGCGTCTCCACAGATTCTTTAATTACTGAATCCCAGAAAGTTTTCACTCAGGCCAAGATTTTCGTGGCAGAAAAATCCATAGCGTGTCCTGTGGTAATACAGTGCTCAGCTAGGGCCGATTTACTGGGCTGCCAAAGGCGAGTGGTGTGGCGCTCGTGTTCAACGCACCTTTCACATACTGTGCGTGTCGTCTGACCGATGTAAGCTTTGCCACACTGGCAAGGAATTTTATAGATCCCGGCCTTCCGCAGACCCAGGTCGTCCTTTACTGAACCGAGAAGGGCACTAATCTTCGCTGGTGGCCGGAAGATTACTTGAACTTGATGTTTCCTTAGAATCCTGCCTATTTTAGATGAAAGGTTGCCGACGTATGGAAGGAACGCCCTGGACTTGAATAGCTCCTTATCTTCTCGATTTTGTGGGTACTCACGTTTCGTCCTTCTTAGCGCCGTTCTAATCTGATGTGGAGAGTAACCATTACCTCTGAACACCGACTCTATATGTTACAGCTCCTTTGTAAGGCTGTCTCCATCAGAAACAACATGAGCCCGGTGCACCAACGTTCTCAGGACGCCGGTAGTTTGTGCAGGATGATGACAACTCGACGCTCGCAGGTAAAGGTCCGTATGCCCTAATGACCCATCCACTCTCTTAGTAACGAAGACGTCCAGAAACGGCAAGCAACCATCCTTCTCTACTTCCATCGTAAACTGGATGGTCTTGTGGATTGCATTTAGATGTTGCAAGAACCGTGACAGTTCTTCTTTATTACACAGGAACGTATGTAGCTTGCAAGCAGTTTTAATATATTGTTGTATCAAAAGTTTGCATTTTTCAAAATTAATTAATGTTGTTGGAATATTTTGCAAAATCTCAAATTATCACAAAAGTTGATTATACAGTTTTCAAGAACATTAGTCACTTATCAGTTTTTTATGCAAAACTTTTTAATACATCAGCTTTTCTAAGATATTCCCTAGATATCTAAAATGACAAATTACTTTACAGGATGTGTTTTACTGCTTAAAAGTGAAATTGGGCACAAACAAAAAAATACGTACTGCACAATTTTTCCCCCTATACAAACCCACCAAGTTTCACAAAGATCGTTTATTGTCACTTTGGAATGTTCCATTGTAAAAGAGAAGAAAATCAGCGACTTCCAGTAGAAATTCCTGAACTGAAGGAGTAAATTACTACAGAAGTAAACTTTTAATTTACTGCCAAAGTAAATTTATTTGCTCCAAAACTTGTGGAGGGCACCATCAAAAAGTACGCTACTATGAGAGTAACTTACGGAGGAAGTAAGGCCAAACCTTACTCCTAAGTCCAGTGAATGGGCTTCTGGCCTGACTGCAGGTAGTGTGCAGTTTTTTATTCGTCACGCCTCTACGAAGCGAGGGTGGCGAGCCTATAGCCCCGGCTGCATTTAATCCCCAGTAAACTCTCCTGGTACTCAATTTGGTACCAGTGTGAGTCCAACTAGGGCTCTGCAGTAGTTACTGGAACGAGGAAAATTCCCCTTTCCTAGGAGGGATCGAACATGTGGCGTCCAGGATCGGAGTCCAGCACTCTATCCGCTAGAACTCCTGGTCCACTCCTAATTATACATTTGTCTGTAATATTTAAGAACAAAGGCAACTTTTCCATGATGTGTATCTACCAGGTAACATAGGTCTATGAAACTCGAACCATGCAAAGGAAGAGCTGTTAGAGTATAGCACGGAAGAAAACTGAAAGAAACATGCAATAATACTAACAGAAATTACACTTTCATTGAAATAGAATAACTAAACTGAGCACACCCATTTATGATGATAGCTTGAAAATTAAAAGGGGCTGGACGAGTTAACAACACGGACGACAATGGATGCACTGCAACGTGCTGCCACGCTGGCCACGACACTGGAGAAGAGTTTCTGTGAAGTCGACCTTCAGACTGAAGACCGCAACGACAACATTATTTTTCCCATTCTTCTGTTTTGCGGAGTAGTTTATAATAACTCTAAAGATTAAGCGAATAAGGCATAAGATACAGCTCTGAATCAGACTTCTCTCTGAAAAAGATAAGAACAGAAATATGAACTCCGCTAACTTTTCTGGAAATTCGACATAGGGCACATTGCAAAGTTGTTGTTTCGTAAAAGTCATGTACCAAGAAATAAGTAATAAGTGGTAAGTGTGTAGCGTGGAGATTTGAAATAACGTGATAAACAACGTACATTGCAATGTCATAGGCAAGTAAGGAGCCTCATGTTCATGAGTAAAATGTTTAAAATCGCTATTCGCAGATCAAGGCCAGAAGATGGAGCTGTGCTTTTAAGTCTATATTTTAGATAAAAAAAATACGCTACTGCATTGTAGAGTGAATTTGGGAGTTAGCTTGCTATCCATCACTTTACGTTTATGACTTCCAAAACCGCCGGAAAGAAATGCCCTTCTGCAGAGAATGTGCCGAAGGAAAAGGTGTGGAGCACGAAGTGGAAGCAGTCGTCCCTCCGTTATCAGATGCTGCGCTGTGAACTGCCAGCTGTTTTTAACTTTATTTGTTGGAGGGATTCTATGACATTTTTGAGACGTGCTGCTGGGATCGTAAGAGGACGGTATAAGTCATACGAAAGTGCAAGAGAAATGGGAGTTCTTAGAAGGACGACTACGTCGTTCTCGCAAAACTCTGTTGCTTAAATTTAGAGAAGCTGTCTTCGAGGGAGGCTGTGCTGTAACTCTGCTGCTACCTTAGTATATACACTGTCTGAGCAAATAAGTGAAGCATCCATAAGACATTGTCCAATGTCACTGTAACTTCATGCACGTACACACCTTAGTCAGGTATGACAGTGATTAGAGTAGCAGTTCTCTTAGAGCGTGGTGATGTTACCACACCGTGGACAACGTCAGACATTGAGAGATCTCTATGAAGAACATGGAGGTACTTTGTACGCGTATGAGACAGAGTTATCAGCACCTGACAGAATTTATAAGGGGTCTCATTGGGGATTTCCATTTGGCTGGCTAGTCTAAGCGTACCATATCCAGATTTGTGCGGCATTCAGATATGACAGTGGCCCGATGTACTGCACCTCAGAGCGTGAGGGCAGCCATATTTGTCGTCAAGGTCTCTTATGGTTGGTTTGACCACCACAATGGAGGCTCGTTGTATTGGGCACCAAGCACACTGTAGGCTAACAGAATCTTCAGTCGGTTCTTGGTAGAACAACATTATAATAAATGAAAAGCACCAGTTTGCTTTCGTTCAACAATATTAATTATATTTTGTTAACCGGTTTTCTGCTTACAAGGGCATCTTCAGACATATACTGAGTATTGTTACCAAAGAAGTTACAATGTTTGCAAACAACATTGGAAGAGTAGTAACATGTCTAGACTGAAGCAGAAACATACAATAAGCTGTTCCTATTTTGTGCTAAAGTTTTTTCTGTCTACTCCATTTTTATTTATTTACTGTTCAATTTTTTTTCTTTTTCATTGCATTGCCACCACACTGTCAAAGATGTTACTTACTGTATGTTCCCTCTTCAGTCTAGTCGTGTTACTTCTCTTCCAATGTTGTTTGCAAACATTGTAACTTCTTTGGTAACAATACTCAGTAAATGTCTGAAGATGGCCATGTAAGCCGAAAACCGGTTAACAAAATAAAAGTAATATTTTAGAACAAAAGCAAACTGGTGCTTTTCATTTATTACACTGTAGGCTCCTCACATCTGCGGCTGCCATTCGAGAACAAGTAATGAGTAGTGTACGGTACGGCTGCAGTCTGCATTGTTGCCAGATTTCTAATCACGCATTGATGAGTCATGATTTCGCTAGAGTATATCTCCCGTCCTCCCACGCATCTGATATCATAGGCCAGTCCCACCAATTATAAAACGGCGGAATATTCAAAAACTGGAGGAAACCTCAAAATAAGTCAGTTGACCTACGTGTAAAATGAAGGGAAACTAAAAAATTACAGGGAAATTAAAAAATCCAGAGTTCTACCCACTCCTATCACATCATAACTCAGAGTTCAGTGTAGATTTGCGGAAAATTAAAAAAAAAGTCAGTTCTCCTACTGGAGGGAACTCTAAGATGGTTGGAGTAGGTCACTTGCGCTACATACAGAATCCAAGATGGCTGATTTGAGGAGACTGTTGCAACCTGCATGTTCGTCATATCATGATATCACAGGTCATTTGCCCTAATTTTAAAATGGCAATAAATTGAAAAACAATACGAAATGTTCACTTGTGCTACGTATAGAATCCAGTTCTCAGTTTAAAATGACAGTAAATTCTAAAGTAATTGGGTTTTCTGACGCCTATGACGCTACAGTTCACTCTAAGTTTTAAAACCGTGCAGCCTGCATGTTTAAACAGTTTACCTTAGTCCAGTTACCTTAAGTTCTAAACCTAAGTGCTGACTCGTCCCATGTTTAAGCACCTATAGCAGGAAGAGGAAAGAAACAACTGCATCTTTATTTAAACAAATAAAATTCCGAAGAGTCACTTCAGCGCCACCTCTGCTGCCCCCAAGCCTTGCGCTGAGAGATAGCTATGCTAGTTGATGCTGCTGTCCCCCGCCGGCTGGGAAGGCTAACCATATCTTGCCACAGCCATGTCTATGTTTAAACAAACAAACAAACAAGTCCCACCCGCCGTTGCATAGCACAGGACCAACCACAACCAAACTAGCTAACGGAGGCCAACTCTTGGCTCCACACCACACCCTGCCAACCAACTACTAACGACTGCGTCAAAATGGTTCAAATGGCTCTGAACAATAAGGGACACAACATCTGAGGTCATCAGTCCCCTAGAACGTAGAACTATTGAAACCTACCTAACCTAAGGACATCACACACATCTATGCCCGAGGCAGGATTCGAACCTGCGACCGTAGCAGTTGCGCGGTTCCGAACTGAAGAGACTAGAACCGCTCGGCCTCAGCGGCCGGCTACGACTGCGTCCTCAACGTGTTGCCGACTCGGGACGAGTGTCAGGCGGTATGTGAAGGCAGCAGTTTCGCTAGACGTCACTGCACTCGACGAACGTCACAGCGATCGCTTTCTTCAGATGCCGGCTCATACCTTTCACAATCACTAGACAGACATTTCTGAAGCCTTAATCACACACCTGTTTTAGAACCGGACAACAGCGACATCATACAATTCACACACACCAACATTTTTTGAAAGCATCCATCACCCTCGGCTATGAAGTCTATCACATACCGATCTTACTAATATGAAGCTGCTCTCAGTCTTCAGGAATGCAGAACAGAGAAATGCTCTATCTCCGTAAAGCCCGCAGAAGCTATTTCCAGCAATACGCAACCCCATGCCACCCTAAGAACGCAAAAACATTCTTCTGTCTAGCGATCCACTCAGACGAGATGGATTATAGCTATTTCAGTAAATTTATGACGAGACACAGCTGTTGAAACGTCCCCTTAGAAAAATTATACATGACTGTGTTTAAACTGACACACAATATTTTTAGCTCAACGCAATCTGACTTTCAATAATCAAATGGTTCAAATGGCTTTGAGCACTATGGGATTTAACATCTATGGTCATCACTCCCCTAGAACTTAGAACTACTTAAACCGAACTAACCTAAGGACATCACACAACACCCAGCCATCACGAGGCAGAGAAAATCCCTGACCCCGCCGGGAATCGAACCCGGGAACCCGGGCGTGGGAACCGAGAACGCTACCGCACAACCACAAGCTGCGGGCTTTCAATAATCCCTACAAGAGAATGGCCCTGACTAAATTAACCTATACGTTTCACAAATCACTTACCTCACAAAAATCTTCGTTAGTCAAACTACTGCAATACAGCGAGCGCCAATATTGCTAGCTAAATAAAAGATTCAAACTACTGAAGGCACTAACTACTGATAGGCATAGTTATCAAATGAAAGATTTTGATAGAGAACAAACAATGTATTTACCTTAATAGTGTTCAAAAGTCATAATATATATAGCAGTTCATGACATCCCTTCTAGCAAATGTACTGTTTCTGATGGACACACGTCCAGATCACCCGCTCTCAAAAATCCGCCATCTCACTTCCCCACATCCACCACTGCTGGCGGCTCACCTCCAACTGCGCAACGCTACGCGCTGTTCACATCCAGCTTCCCAACACTACTATGGCAGACAACAATGCTAACTAGCCAGATTGAAGAAGTAGTGTTGTGCTTCCAACGGAAAGACAGTGCTGTCTCTGGACATGCAAACAGGTAATGGGCCACAACAGAGCAAACCCACAGCAGAGTCATTCGAAGTTTTGGAGAATATTGGTAGGTAGGTCATCACAGAACAGACCCATTGTAGTCCTGGTAGAGATTACGGTACTGGTGGGCCACCAGAGGTGCAGACCCAGTGCAGTCCTTGAAGAAATAATGGTATTGGTGGGACATCAAAGATGCAGACCCACTGTAGTCTTTGTAGACACCGCCAGCAGCCATCTGCTGCGACTGTGCAGGTGCACAATCACCATCGAAGAGTCTTGCAGAGAATATAGCAAGTCCATGAACCATCACTTGTGCATGCACAAAGTTTTTGGAATTGTCCTTAGAAGTCTTGCAGACAATATAGCAAGTCCATAAACGACCACTTGTGCACTCACAAAGTTTTTGGAATTGTCCTTAGAACCAGCAATGCTGTTAATCAGTCCCTTGCTGAATTATTAACACACGTCCAAACACTAACAGTCCTCTTTTTTTCACAAATTGTACATATTCTATGACCAACAGAAATATGTGCAGTGAAATGAATGCTTACAAGTTACTTTATTTGATGAACTGGTGTCAATTACAATTTTATAACATAAGAATACAATAAAAAAGGTACAAAATACATCATTAAAGAACATAACAATACAGATAACATTTGTAGTAATACAGGCTTTACAAAAGAATCGAAATAACATATACATCAGTGTCACAGGAATTATGACATAAGTACATACATAAAAGATCAGAATAACTTTTGAAACATCAACTTCACACATGAGCACCAAAACAGAACAGATAAATAATGTCTAAACATCTTTACAAAGAAAATAACATAGTACTAGAAATATTCTACAACATAACTCTAATCAGCTAAACACATAAAGACAGGAAAAACACAAGTACACTAGGGTACACAAACACATAGCAGAATAACACAAGAGGAAAGGGCAGGGTTTGTTTTCAGTGTAACATTTGGTACTGCAGTCCAACCCAAAACTTCATTCCATAGATCTTTCGTCTTATTTCAACGTTTGTTTCCACCTAAAAAATCCAATCCAAGCATGCTTTCTGTATTTATATGTTCACATATTTCTTACCACATTATTTATTTTCCATTATCTTACCTCATCATTTATTTCCAAGAAAATCCTACCTAAACCTGTTGTCCCTAAACCCTACTCTCTTGTTCATATCCTCTTTCAAAATACTTTTTTGGCCACACCATTTTCTTATAGCTTCTCAATGCATTTCTTCCAATTCATCATAACTCGGTCTCTCATATAGCCTACCCCATCTTAAGCTAACATAAATCTACTGAGCTCAGATGCTAAACTAAGGGACAAGGCAATGCAGCAGCACAAAACAATAAATACAAACAGCAATGAAAAAAATGGAAATTGTCAAAGCAAGCAGCAGCAAATCAAAATTAGCAGAGCAAATGCAACATTACAACTAATATGAGCCAATGTGCAGCAACAAGAAAAATGAATGAGTAGTAAAACTGGCTTAAGAGAGTAATACAAAGTGAAATTTAATAGCACTATGCCTGGCAAGCAGCAGCAACAAATGCCATAACTTATATCTAAACATGACAAAGCTGAAGCAGAAAAAATATTACACTAAAGATGGCCATGTCTAATACCTATGTCACATCTTAACACTATTGTGATGCATCACTGTAACTTACTCTAGCAGACAAGTTATCAAGTCACTGACAAAAATTATGTATGCAATTTCTGTGAAGTGGAAATGTCTTTTTGTGCTCCCTCGTTTTTTTGGAAGTAGATCATAAAGTTATTATTTACTGGATCTGTAGGCTTAAAATATCTATATTAGTACATCTATTAAATTTTATTTTAACCAATGCTGCCGTGCAGATATTAAACGAAATGAGCAAATATATACAAAGCAATGTGTGAAACGTCATTCACTAGGCAATTTAGTAAATATCATAAATTAAGAGCTCCACATTGTACTCATTTGCTTTCAAGTTTGGGCGTGTCGTATTTGCGATGCTTTCTACAAAGAAATGTCAATAGCGAAGATAATGGCCTCTTGTTTTTTCCACCTGTGCCTCTGAAAGGCACACACTAATGGCTTTTTTCCAGGCAACTGTCCCGCAGCTGGGTGCTTGCAGGGACCTACCTTCCTTATGGAAATATTTACGACATCAGTTTCCGCTACAGTGACAGTTTGATACAAATAAAATTTCACAGGTTGAAATATTTGCGTTACAAATATGTAGAAACAAAATCCTATAAATATGACAGTGTCCAAAACATTTTCGCCGGCATTGTGATACATTCACGCATTTACACACATTTCATAACTCTTAAAGTACAATTCTTGGTTTCCAACATCCTTTTTCACAAGTCAGAGTCCCTAACCACTACTCATTATTCCTTACCTTATTACACATATAAATATTCGTCGACACTTCCTCAGTATTTCATCATAATAAATACGTAGCATAATCAAATTTCTCATATAGTTTCAGCTTATTGATCATAAACATACCTCAACAGCATAATACACATTGTCATCGTAATAATAACAACACCTCAGTCAAATCTCAAAAACGTCGTAGCTTTCTGCAATAATTTCAAAATCTAAAAATTTCTCTGCTCATTTAAATAGTGTCATCTACGTCAAACGTACTTTAAAAATCATGATCCCATACCAAATACATAATTCAAAGCTCTTATAGTATCACAATGGTTCCGAAAAATATATGAACAGTTCACAAAGTACATACAAAATACAATTTCATAAGTGTGAAGTTATCAAACTGTGTAATTACGTAAACATCTGTCACTGATGTAGTAAAAAAATGTTTGTTTCTCTGTTAATTAATCAGGTAGCTGTGTAATTCGGTGTTGGAGAAATATGGTACTGATGTGTAAAGTTGTATAAGCAAATACCATACTAGGTAGGGCTCCTTGTGCTTGCCACACACATGGTACACAAAGCAAGCGTGTACCCCCCTGAGGATTAATGTAATTATACCCTCAGGTGTTACAGATTACAGCAATGGAATGAAATGTATCACGAAAAACTTCCTTTGTAATTCAAAAATCTTGAAAAATAAAGGGTTTAAGTACAAAATTAATCACTCAAATTCGTGTCCTGTAGCACTAAATGTGCATCTTGCTGTAAGATAATTCTGTGGAAGTGTCGTAGTTATCGTTCTCTGTAAGCAAAGTTCTGCTGAAGTCAATGTACTTACCTCATCATAAATGAAAGTGAAATGCTTTGCGTATAGATATCGTAGTTATTATGTACCTTACCGTGATCAAGAAAGTACTATAATGTAACGTATTGTTGTGCTACGAAAAAGGCTGTCTCATTGTAGCTATACCACAAAGGTTACTACTAAAACATGTTTTACTTTCCAGAATAATACAGAAAAACTGTGTAGTTATAAAACAGATACACCGCAAAAGCAACAATGTAAATTATGTCACATATTAGTAGCGTCGTGATATAATCGTGTAGCTATCAAAGAAACCAAATGCTAAGTCATCTTTAATCTCACCGAATGTACTTCAAATAAAGAGTATCTTTTCAAGTATCAAAATGTTGCATTAGAATCCCATTAGCAGTATATGTTCTAAGTATGTAAGTAAGCCTGATAGTCGTTATGTAATCGTGCAACTAACAAGCAAGAATGTACAAATAACAACACTGTGTCGTCTGTTCACTATAACAATGCATTCGCAATTTCTGTTTAAATAAGTTCTCTTGGTTCTTGACTGGATATTTAACTTCAAACATTGTTGCATGGTAACAGTTTCTTAAGTCTGACAAAGCATACTAGAAATGTGAAGTGAAAAGTTTTATGGCAAAGACAAAGTTAAAAGGCAGATTATGTTTCAATAAACGGTTTTACATGTGAAATGTGGTGTAAACCTTTACTCTTCCTAGTACGCAGAGTTTCAACTTCAACGCAATTATCATGTGGTATACGTCGATTTCTGTAAGGTCCATTGTAAACTATAAGGAATTTGTGACTCAAGTGTTTCTTCTTATGTGACAATGAATGAGCTTTAGTGCGAACTTTCTGACCAATATATAATTTCTTTGCATTTGCTTTACCGTGTAGTTTTCTCCTTTTGTCTGCTGCAGATTTTATATTTTTAATAGCCAAATCAATTACGTCTTTCTGTCGAAGTTTACGTGTATTCGGGAAAGGTACAAGCTCTCTGATTCTGTTTGGTGGTTCTTCATTCTTCAGTACAAGAGTAGGTGGTAAAGCAGTGGAGTCATGAGGCATTTCATTCAGCACGTTTTGAAATAAGTGTAAATATCTGTCCCAATGCTGGTGCTTTCTGTGACAACAAAGTCTGCAAAACTTATTGATTTCTTTCGTAATCCGTTCAGACGGGTTACAATGTGGTGAGTACAATGAAATAAAACAGGTTTGATTTTGTGGTTCAGAAGCATGCGTGACCAAACAGCAGATCTGAATTGCGGTCCGTTATCTGAAATGACTTTACTAACGCGTCCAACTTCACATAAGAAATTTTTAACAAAGGCGGTGGATACAGACTCTCCAGTGGCTTTACGTAACGGAGTGAAAGAAACAAATTTTGAAGTAAGTTCAACAGCGACCAGAACGTACGAAAATCCATTCGATGTTCTGACAAGGGGTCCCAAGATATCAACAGCAGCAAATTCCTTTAATTTAGAAGGAATGATAGGAAACAACGGAGCACGATGTGAGATAGTAGATGGTTTCGCCTTTTGACAAAGTTTACAAATAGACGAGACTTCGAATTCTCTTTTCCATATTGTTAAAATAACAAGTCGTTCGAAGAATATGATAACATTTTCGTGGACCAAAATGTGCGTAGCTGAAATGAATGTACCAAATGAGCTTATTAACAAAATCATCTGGAATGCAAAGTACCCATAGCTTGTCATCAACAGTGCAGCGTTTGAAGAGTATATTGTTTCTAACCAGATAATAATGCCGAATCTGAATGTGTGTCTTTTCATGCCACTTACTTTTGATGTCTTTCCAAATCGGAAATTTATTTTGTTCATGAGCAATGTCCTTTAAAGATGTGGTGATGAAGTTTTCAAAGGCGACTTTCCGAATGTAAAGAATACTGAAATTTTTCTCGAGGTTGCCTTCTGTGTTACTTTTCTCAAGCCCAGCCGGTGCGCGTGACAGTGCGTCCGCAACAACGTTCTCCTTGCCGGCAATGTAGACTATTGTCAAGTGGAATTCTTGCAGAAACAATGCCCGACGCTTTAACCTATCATGATTTAATTTTGAAGGCATAAGAAATTGTAATGCACGATGATCACTGTATACTTTTACGTGCTTACCAGAAAGAAAAAAACGGAATTTGTTAAATACCCAAACGATAGCTAAGGTTTCTAATTTAGTAACGGAATAATTTTTTTCAGATTTTGTTAGCACTCGGCTAGCAAAAGCAATGGTTTTCTGAACAGTAGTGTCATTTTCTGTGGGTTCTTGAAATAAATGGGCACCAAGACCGACTTTAGAAGAATCCGTGCTAAGGCAGAAATCTTGTGACAGATCTGGATGAGCTAGTATTGGCGCGTTAAGTAGCGATTCTTTCAAAGAATTGAATTCCAACTGTGCTTGTTCGTCCCAGTTCCAAATGGTATTTTTTCCAGTGAGAGAACAAAGTTTTGGTGTAAGTAGAATTTGCATATTCAGAAAACGACGATAAAAATTTACGAGACCTAGAAAAGGCGGACTTGTTTTTTTGTGGATGGAACTGGAATGGCTCTGATTGCTTCTAACTTTTCAGGATCCGGCTGAATGCCTTCGGAAGAAATAATGTGTCCCAGAAACTTCACCTTTGTCCTACCGAATTCAGACTTTTCCAAGTTAACCGTAATTCCAGATTCTGCAAAAATATGGAACACGCTGTTGAGGATGCGATTATGTTGTTCCCATGAGGCTTCTGCTATCAGAATATCGTCCACATAAAAGGTGATGTGACGTTTTAAGAACTCAGGTAATATGGAATTTAGCCCGCGAATGAATGCTGCCAAAGAAATGTTCAAACCAAAAGGAAGTTTCCGAAACTGATAACAAACGCCGAAACAAAGGAAAGTAGTGTATTTTCTACATTCTGGATGAAGTTCGATCTGATAAAAGCTGGATCTTAGATCAATAGAAGACAACACTTTTACACCATTAAAATTTTGAAGAAGTTCTTCCAACGTTTGCGGCCTGTCTGTTTCAGGATTGATGATAGTATTGATTTGTCTCGAATCTAAGACAAGCCTGATAGATCCATTTTTCTTCTCAACAACATGTAATGGATTGTTGTATGAGCTTACTGCAGGCTCAATAATGCCGTCGTCAAGCATAGATTGTATTTCTGTTCTAACACGGTCCCTATAATGTGCCAGAATTACGTATGGTCTAACACAAAATTTAGTATGCTCACGAACACGAAATTGGTATTGAAATCCATTGATTGTTCCTGTTTTGTGAGTAAAAACAGTGGAATGTGCTTGTAAAATCTCAAAAAGGTCTTGCCTATCAGTGTCATTACAATTCTCAATTGTTTGAATTTTATTCTGAATTAACTCATTAGTATCAAATGCGCCGTCGATATCATCCCTGTCAGTACTTGCAGAGTGATTGTTAGTGTCAAGTTCTGTCGAAAATTCTGAACTGTTGTCTAACAGGAGGTAAGGCCGATTAATTTCTTCGTCATGGTTTGAGAGCCAATCTTCAAATTTCAAAGCTATTGACTTACCTTCTTTCTCTAAACTTATTTCAGCATCGTGAAAGTTTAAGATTGCTTTGTATTCATTCAAAAAGTCTACTCCCAATATAATTTCCGTAGACAATAATGGAAGAATAAGAAAGTTCATAGAGAAGCTCTGGCTTTGACAAAAGAATTCTAAGTTGGTTTGTTGGCGTACATCTACACTTTTTCCAAAGATTGCACCTTGTAATTTAATCTTACCTAACGGAAGTGTGGGGCAATCGTTCGATTTGTTGCATTTACTAAAGGCTGTTTCACTAATTACTGAAATGGGACTGCCAGAGTCAAGTACTGCCGTAAATTTTACGTCATTTACTGTAATGTGAATCACAGGATATGCAATGTTGTTGTGTTTTACGTCGTGTTCGTGGAGTAAGATGTCCCTAATGTCTTCCATTTTTACGTAATTACTAGCTACGGCAGCTGCGTCGTCAGTTTCATAAGTACGTTTTGTGGCTGCCAGCTGTATGAATCATTGCGTATTGTCTCTTTGATGGCGCGCGTCGTTATTGGGATCTGGAGACCTAACTTCTACAAATTCACTTTGTCAAGAGGGCCCTGCCCTGTTTGAATCCTGCCAGTTCTGATGCAATTCAGGTCTGTCGTTACGATCATATCGTCTGTCGTCATGCCGGTAGATTCCATAGTTTCTTTCTTGTCGGTCACGTGGTGGAGAATTTCTCCCCAAATCGTAACTGCGCGGCGGATCGTTGCCTCTGAAGTTATTCTGTCTCCCTTGATAATAATAATTTTGGTTCCCATATTGTCTGTTTCTCTGATTGTCTCTGTGATATTCATTACTACGGAAGTGCGATATTTCTCTGTAACTATTACTTCTCTGCCAACAGTTGTCATACGGGTGGTGTCCATTTTGGTCACGATTTACGTGGTAAGAATAGCCTTGTCGTGTCCAGTTATTATTTCTGTCATCGCGGAATTGTGACGGATGTGACCTGTAATTGTTGTGTTCCTGTTTTCGCGTTCCGCGATTGTCACTGTCAATTTCTAATTCTTGTAGGAGTCCCTGAAAAGCTTCAATGTCTTTGCAACGTCTTGCCAAAATAATATGTCGTAAATGTTCAGGTAATTTGATTAAGCAAATGCGGATGAGTTCTGAGGGGGTGTATGGGTTTGACAGGTACTGATTCTTGTGTAACATGTCTTCAAAATATTTCACAAGACTGAAGAATTCAGATTGTTCGAAATGTTTCATCATTATGATGCTATGTTTTACTCGATCTTGTGTAGCTTGAGACCAATATGCTGAGACAAGGCATGATAAAATTCTCCTTCACTGTGGAAATCGTGAATGACCGATCGCATTCTTACAGCTGGTTCATTCTCTAAATAGCCACACATAAATTCTAATCTGTGCTCTAATGACCAGTTGGGAGGAAAACAATGATAAAATTGATGAAGTCACGCTTGTGGACGAATGTCGTTGCCGGAATTCTTAAAAATGGTTCAAATGGCTCTGAGCACTATGGGACTTAACTGCTGTGGTCATCAGTCCCCTAGAACTTAGAACTACTTAAACCTAACTAACCTAAGGACATCACACACATCCATGCCCGAGGCAGGATTCGAACCTCCGACCGTAGCGGTCGTGCGGTTCCAGACTGCAGCGCCTTTAACCACTCGGCCACTCCGGCCGGCCCGGAATTCTTAAAGGTTTTGAATTTACGTGTAGTAATAAACAGCTTACAGTCAAAATCATCAAGTCGGCGAGTCGAATATCGGTCACTGTTACTTCGTTTCGGCGGTTCCATCTCAAAATTCGGTGTACCTTGCCAATTTCTTTCACAATTTCCGAAGTACCCCATGTTATTATTTTGTGGCTGTTCCGTATTTCTATGTCCCTCTTCCCGTATTGGAGCGCGAGTGTCCTCTGAAATACGTAATTCTTGTATTACCTGTGTCAGCTGATCTTGTACTTCCCGGATTTCTCTTTGGTGTTGCGTATTAATTTGATTCTGATTTTGTTTGCATTTCCTAACTTGTTCGCACTCTTCTAAGTCATTAAAGACTTCCGGTTATGTGTCGTTCAGATTATCATCTACCTTCGTAGATAAATTATTTAGCTGATCCGAAAGTTCAACTACTTTCTCTGATAATGAACTAATTTCCTCCATGTGTCTTTCTGAACCAATTTTCAGAGTATCTACTGTGTCGTTTAAGTTTTCCTGAGTTTTCGCAAGTTGCGTAGCCGAATCGGTAGATGCAACTGAGTCAATTTTAGCTTGCAAGGTCTCATGATTTTCATGAACAATAGTTTGCAGTTCTTTTATGGCTGCTTCGTGATTCTGTAATGCATTTTCATGCTGCGAAAAAATAGGTTGAAAATGCTCAAAAATTTGTGTTTTTACGTCATTACAGACTTTTTGACATTTAGATTCGATTTTAAGTAACTCAGCAGTTAAACCTTCACGTGTTTGTTCAAGCGTTTGTTCCAATGAGTCTAACTTTTGAAGCTGTTGCTGTGTTTGTCTCTGATTTTGTACCATCGTGTCTATTTTTTGAAGCTTTTGTCCCATTTGTTGTATTAATTGTAACAACAGTGCACTGGTGCAGCGAATTTGCACCGGCAACATTCACATTTTGACAAGCAGAAAATGTGTCTTGACTTATTTGAGAAAAGGGTGTGAACCCAAAACCTGAATCTACAGTATTTGCGAGATTGTGTCCTGACATTTCGGATTCCTGAGGCGAGCTGTTGCCGAGCGATCGATCGATAATGCTTCCCTGTTCACTGCCGGCCGCTGGTGGCCGAGCGGTTCTGGCGCTACAGTCTGCAACCGCGCGACCGCTACGGTCGCAGGTTCGAATCCTGCCTCGGGCTTGGATGTGTGTGTTGTCCTTAGGTTAGTTAGGTTTACGTAGTTCAAAGTTCTAGGGGACTTATGACCTCAGCAGTTGGGTCCCATAGTGCTCAGAGCCATTTGAACCATTTTGAAAAATTATACATGAATGTGTTTAAACTGACACACAATATTTTTAGCGCAATGCAATCTGACTTTCAATAATCCCTATAAGAGAATGGCCCTGACTAAATTAACCTATACGTTTCACAAATCACTTCCCTCACAAAAATCTTCGTTACTCAAACTACTGCAATTCAGCGAGCGCCAATACTGCTAGCTAAATAAAAGATTCAAACTACTGAAGGCACTAACTACTGGTAGGCATAGTTAGCAAATGAAAGATTTTGATAGAGAACAAACAATGTATTTACCTTAATAGTGTTCAAAAGTCATAATATACAGGGTGTCCCAGCTATCTTGTCCACCCAAAATATCTCTGGAACAATAACAGCTATTGGAAAACGACTTTCACCGGTATCAATGTAGGGCTGGTGCCCATGAATGTACACGTTTGGAAACATTCTAAAACGAAAACATATGTGTTTTTTAACACAAACTTATGTTTTTTTAAATGGACCTCCCATATTTTTTCTTCAGCAATCCATAGCATGACAAAGCACATACACAATGGCGTTGATTGCATCGCAATATTCCCATTACATCACAAGGTATTGAGACACGAAGTTGACGCTAGAAACACCCGACATGCGCTGCTAGCGCACGTCCTGAGGCTCAGGCGTGAACCCCATGCTGCCCGTAATCGCGATGTGATTGACATGTGTAATCACACCTCCATACTTATCAAGAGGTCCGAAACGAATAATACGGTCTGCTGCCATCAACTCTCATAAGCGCATAATGGTTTCCCTCTTGCACGTTTTACGTATCTACGTACACAATATGAACCAGTACCGATCGGTGTACACCCGTCAGGTTGTCTTATTTATCCTGCACACCCAAAATAAAGTTTATCTAATGCGTTATATGACCCATTATGCCTGTCTCGCAGGGCCTGGCTCTACTTAGTCAAGCGTCCGACGTAGTTCCCCTACTGCCACAGTTACCACTTCGCCTTGTTTATGATTTGCGACCCATGCAAACTCCTGTACTCCACCACCCTCCGAGCATCCCATTTGTTGTTGCTTTGGCGTGCAGTACACCGCTTGCCAGTGTAGTCGTACATCAGAGTAATCTAGTGACGGCACGGAGGTAGTACACATTGTGAATAAACGTTGTGTTGTGGAACTTATACTGTACAGTATAATGTACACACATGAAGATATGGTAGAAATGCTGCTGATCTATGGAGAATGTACGTTGACGGGAAATACGTTATGAGATTGCTTGTTTGTTGATAGTACTGTTAGCGAACATTATGATTATTAAGTTAATATGTCTGTTTTCTACCCTACTCTACATACCTTTACTGTACCCCGTTGTAGGTGGACGAAATGCTGTTCAGGCAGAACGACTGTACAGAAGACGATTCCCTGACACGCCATCGCCTTCGCGCCGGATGTTTGGTCGTCTCACATCTCGTCTACGTGAAACGGGAAGCTTAAATCCAAGACCTCGACATCGTCCTAGAACACGCACAGATGAACGTGCTGAAGTTGCTGTGCTCGCTACCATAGCTGTGAATCCTCAAATCAGCACCGAGCGAGGTGGCGCAGTGGTTAGCACACTGGACTCGCATTCGGGAGGACGACGGTTCAATCCCGCGTCCGGCCATATTGATTTAGGTTTTCCGTGATTTTCCTACATCACTTCAGGCAAATGCCGGGATGGTTCCTTTGAAAGGGCACGGCCGATTTCCTTCCCCATCCTTCCCTAATCCGAGCTTGTGCTCCGTCTCTAATGACCTCGTTGTCGATGGGACGTTAAACACTAATTTCCTCCTCCTCCTCCTCAAATCAGCACACGTGAAATTGAACGTGAAGTTGGTGTGTCGAAATTCTTAAACGTCATAAATTTCATCCTTACCATGTTCATTTGCACCAGGATATTCATGGAAATGACTTCCGCAATAGGGTAACATTTTGTCGGTGGGCTCAGCAAACACTTCTGAGTAATCCAATTTTTTTTTGCAGATGTTCTCTTTACCGACGAGGCATCATTCTCCAACAAAGGAATTGTCAGTATGAGGAATATGAATTATTGGTCCGCAGACAATCCAAAATGGCTCCGTCAGGTAGAGCATCAACGTCCGTGGAAAGTTAATGTTTGGTGTGGGATTATTGGAGATACCATTATCGGACCTTACTTTATAAGTGGCATCCAATATGGCAGACAATACTCCAGATTTATACTACCCAATCTTCCTGTTCTCTTGGACACCGTACCTCTGCACCGGAGAATGGTCATGTGGTATCAGCATGACGGATGCCCTGCACATAACGCCTTACGAGCACGACGACTTCTGAACCGTAAGTTCCCTGGTAGGTGGATTGGACGAGGTGGTCCAGTTAGGTGGCCTGCCCGATCTCCGGACCTTACACCGCTGGATTATTTTCTTTGGGGAGCAGTGAAGGATGCTGTTTACCAACATGAACCAACAACACCAGAGCACATGAAGCAACGCATTATTGATGCTTGTACAGCCATCAAAGAGGAAACAGTAGCACGAAGTAGGGCATCCTTCATCCGCAGAGTGACCCTATGTATGCAAGCCAATGGGCATCACTTTGAGCATGAGATGTGAACGCTATGTTTAGTATGTAGTGCTGGTATCACAGTGGAAGTTTCTACAAAGGGGCAGTTTACCCAGTGATGTTAAGAAACATTTGTTTGCAACAATTTGTCATTTAACGCATTAGATAAACATAACATTGATAATTATGTGATAATAAAACTAATTGGTTAAACATGTTTACATTCATCTTCTATGTCCTGCCTAAACTTCCCAAATCAAAACATTTTTACCTAAACAACGGTAAAACTTTTAGTCCACTTGCTCGTTTCACTAAAACCATCAACATGAATTTTACTATTACGAGTGAATGATTAACTGTCACTTGCGCTAGATCTACAGTAAAGTGAAGTTTTAACGTTGAACGGCATTACCTTTTTAGTAACGGATTAACGATAAGTGGAGTTAAATTTATGACTAACGTTGCGGTACACAGATATGTTACAGAACCGCATTACCCCTAACCTGTGGGATAAATACCTGCTGGAATGTACGACGTTAATGCGGAATGGCAGCAGACCGTATTATTCGTTTCGGATCTCTTGGTAAGTATGGAGGTGTGATTACGCATGTCAATCACATCGCGATTACGAGCAGCATGGGGTTCACGCCAGAGCCTCAGGACGTGCGCTAGCAGCGCATGTCGGGTGTTTCAAGCAACTTTGCGTCTCAATATCTCGGGATGTAATGGGAATATTGCGATGCAATCAACGCCATTGTGTATGTGCTTTGTCATGCTATGGATTGCTTAAGAAAAAATATGGGAGGTCCATTTAAAAAAAACATAAGTTTGTGTTAAAAAACACATATGTTTTCGTTTTAGAATGTTTCCAAATGTGTACATTCATGGGCACCAGCCCTACATTGATACCGGTGAAAGTCGTTTTCCAATAGCTGTTATTCTTCCAGAGATATTTTGGGTGGACAAGATAGCTGTGACACCCTGTATATAGCAGTTCATGACATCCCTTCTTACAAATGTACTGTTTCTGATGGACACACGTCCAGATCACCCGCTCTAAAAAATCCGCCATCTCACTTCCCCACATCCACCACTGCTGGCGGCTCACCTCCAACTGCGCAACGCTACGCGCTGTTCACATCCAGCTGCCCAACACTACAATGGCAGACAACAATGCAAACTAGCCAGAGACTGCACACAGCACAGCCAGTGATTTTCATACAGAGCGCAACGTGGCGTTACCAATAAGAAAACCTAAACAGCCTACTTACACTGTTTATAGATATACACACCACCAAATCGACTCCTGAACACCTCCGACTAGCTATTAGTCGTTTCATCAGGAATCTGGGAAAGTTGCGGTATTTATACCAGGCCAAAACGTTTCTTCAGACTGCTGACAATACATTCATTTCTGGTAGGTTCTTGCTGTGAATGAAATAAAGCATAGCTACTTGATGGTGCAACACAACTTCCGCATACTCATATATTCTCCAAAATATATTCTTACGCACTTGAAGTGATACAGTAGTGTTTTAATATTTCTACAATATAAGTTCTCGAAAATAAATATGGAAAATGACAAAATGCGACGGTGCAGACCGTAAGTTTTCTACATCCACTGCCACGCAAAAGTGACGTGATGGGAACTTTGCTGACTCAGAAGACAGCCAATAAATGTATCACAAATTCTACATCTCTTAGAGAAATATTTCCTATAAATAGCCGCATAAAAACTAACTTTGTACCACAGTTAAGCGAATTTGGAGGCAGATGGAGAATATAAAGGCGTGCTCGATCAACGTGATCAAAGTGTGCACTTCAAGAGTTTTACTGCAGATGATCCAAAACATTATTAACATATGCTTAATAGTGTGTCGCTGTACTGTTTACACCCAATAAATCGCCGACTCTATGCGACATAATCGCTTTATGGGTTTCTCGATGTATGTGACATCAAATGTTTACGATAAAGAACTACAAATGACTAAAAGTAACGTCCAAGACATCAGTTTCTAAATCGACCATCAAGTAAATATAACGCATTATGCTTTCTAGTGAGACGCTAGGCCAAAAGGAAGACATCGAAGCAATCGAGAGGCATTCGGATCTTCTTTTGCGAAATTTTACTGGGAAGGTATAGAGAACATTCTGACAGATAGCAAAACGTTTTACAGCCACGAACGCACGTCCCACATAGGAATCTCGAAGACGAGAAAAATTAACCCTAGGACGCCTAAGGGAGGGGTTCGTTGAACCCACAATTTTTTATGTCCGCTGCTTTTGCCCAAGTAACTTTCATACTACATTTCCCTTTGAGTTATTGTTTGTTGGCTATTTTATGAAACGTTAGTGCCAATATATTTTATAGAAAATTCCTGCTTTGAAAGAAAAAATAAATAAACTTATTATGGGTCCAACAAACCCCGCCTTAGGCTTCCATGCTATAGAAAATTTCGCTTAGTAGGATTTCGTATTTCTCATCTCTACAACAATGTAAGTTAGTTTCTTGTTGGTGGGTATTCTTGATATTCACAACAATCGGTTTACTTTCAGAGGAAGTGACTGTTGTATGTCAGTCAGCTGTTATATACACTCCTGGAAATTGAAATAAGAACACCGTGAATTCATTGTCCCAGGAAGGGGAAACTTTATTGACACATTCCTGGGGTTAGATACATCACATGATCACACTGACAGAACCACAGGCACATAGACTCAGGCAACAGAGCATGCCCAATGTCGGCACTAGTACAGTGTACATCCACCTTTCGCAGCAATGCAGGCTGCTATTCTCCCATGGAGAGGATCGTAGAGATGCTGGATGTAGTCCTGTGGAACGGCTTGCCATGCCATTTCCACCTGGCGCCTCAGTTGGACCAGCGTTCGTGCTGGACGTGCAGACCGCGTGAGACGACGCTTCATCCAGTCCCACACATGCTCAATGGGGGACAGATCCGGAGATCTTGCTGGCCAGGGTAGTTGACTTACACCTTCTAGAGCACGTTGGGTGGCACGGGATACATGCGGACGTGCATTGTCCTGTTGGAACAGCAAGTTCCCTTGCCGATCTAGGAATGGTAGAACGACGGGTTCGATGACGGTTTGGATGTACCGTGCACTATTCAGTGTCCCCTCGACGATCACCAGTGGTGTACGGCCAGTGTAGGAGATCGCTCCCCACACCATGATGCCGGGTGTTGGCCCTGTGTTCCTCGGTCGTATGCAGTCCTGATTGTGGCGCTCACCTGCACGGCGCCAAACACGCATACGACCATCATTGGCACCAAGGCAGAAGCGACTCTCATCGCTGAAGACGACACGTCTCCATTCGTCCCTCCATTCACGCCTGTCGCGACACCACTGGAGGCGGGCTGCACGATGTTGGGGCGTGAGCGGAAGACGGCCTAACGGTGTGCGGGACCGTAGCCCAGCTTCATGGAGACGGTTGCGAATGGTCCTCGCCGATACCCCAGGAGCAACAGTGTCCCTAATTTGCTGGGAAGTGGCGGTGCGGTCCCCTACGGCACTGCGTAGGATCCTACGGTCTTGGCGTGCATCCGTGCGTCGCTGCGGTCCGGTCCCAGGTCGACGGGCACGTGCACCTTCCGCCGACCACTGGCGACAACATCGATGTACCGTGGAGACCTCACCCCCCACGTGTTGAGCAATTCGGCGGTACGTCCACCCGGCCTCCCGCATGCCCACTATACGCCCTCGCTCAAAGTCCGTCAACTGCACATACGGTTCACGTCCACGCTGTCGCGGCATGCTACCAGTGTTAAAGACTGCGATGGAGCTCCGTATGCCACGGCAAACTGGCTAACACTGACGGCGGCGGTGCACAAATGCTGCGCAGCTAGCGCCATTCGACGGCCAACACCGCGGTTCCTGGTGTGTCCGCTGTGCCTTGCGTGTGATCATTGCTTGTACAGCCCTCTCGCAGTGTCCGGAGCAAGTATGGTGGGTCTGACACACCGGTGTCAATGTGTTCTTTTTTCCATTTCCAGGAGTGTATGTTGTACACCTGCAGTGAGTTAGTGCAGTTCCCAACACGTAGGCCTCCAGTAACATTGGTGTCCTAGACATCAAAAACGAGACCAAGTAAAAACTTACTGATGTTGTCAACAATGCACCAAGATAAAGGCACTATTGGAGGAGAGAAGAATAAAACCGAGAGAAATGCATATTATAATTCCAATAAGGGGAAATTGATTCCATTGATCAAATGGCGTGTATGCACACCTGCAAGAGGGGAACAAAGAGATATTCTCTATCTGTATTTTACTCTCTCATCGACATTTGTGCTATCAATGCAACCACCATATTCATCCAGCAACATCTAAGATGGAATGAAAAGAAACACAACAAACGGAAACTTTATCTTCTGCAAGCTGGGATGGAACTAGTGAAATTGAAGGTAGAAAAAATAAGTGCCAATGCAAGAGGGTTATCTAACCAAATTGTTCAATCAATGGAGACTATTCTACAAAAGAAAGTCAAAGAAGTGACAACAGAAGCACGTGAGCCTCCTGCAGGGTAAGGTAAGTGCCATATTTGTGTAAGAAAAGTAAAACAAAGTAGCAAAAGTACAACAATCTAAGTAAACCAAAACAGTATTGTGGACAGTGTCATAAACATGTGTGTAACACACATTCAGAAAAAATTGTGAAGTGTGTCTCTTGCCTTGAAGTTGAGGACTCAGAGTAGTCTATTGTATATGAACACATCTGTATTTTGTATTGTAGTATGTCAATTTTTTATTCACTCAATCCAATATTTATAACAATTAACAACATTTATTAACCGATGCCTTAGTTAAAATACATAAACCATTTTGAAAGTTGTAATTTTTCGTCAGTAAACTTATGTAATACCTGTGGGCCCTCCGGACCCCCTCCTTAGGCATCCAAGTTAGAAAAAAAGGCTTGGGCGTCCTAGGGTCAAGACTCATAGAAGAACACACTCCTCTTCTCTTGCTGGAGTATCATTGTTTGGCGGTTTGTTTTGTTTTGTGCAAAGTCTGACCTAGACTGTGCTAGAAGGGGTGAGAAAATACGCGATTTACTGCCACGAACGTACATCTCGCTAAGGACTGCGAAGACAACGGAGAGTCTGTTGCTCAGCAAGTCTGCCAACGCTCACAGAAGCAAGGAATCTGTTGTTTCGACTTAAATTGCACTCCACATCACAGGTTAGGATTGTGTGCAGATCAAACATGCTAGTGAAGCAGTGCTGCAGCATATTCTTTGAGGATTACAGAGGTATCTGAAATAACATGGTTACATAATTTCCTAAATAGCGGATGCATAAATTATGTTGTATAGCGCCACAGGGACGTTCGGATAAGACGAATCTGACGGCTAAGCCATTAACGTGAGTCTCCTCAAACCACTGTAGGACGACTTCAGCCTTATACCACCTTCACTTATGATGTTGTGCGTGGAAACGCGGTGCAAACATGAACATACAGATATGTGGTCATTGTGGTGCAGTTGGTTGAGTAATAGTCATTGCCTAGATTCAAACAGTACGTCCCATGGCGATTTCAGTAAGGTAGTAGCAGCAGAATCACAGCACAGATTCCAATAGGTGCCCAACTAGCTGCAGCAGTAGTAGCAGTAGCTTTAGCACTAGTTGTAGTAGATTCATGCCATACATTCTCGACTAGATATACCACAAAGACCACATAGATATACCACAAAGACTACACACTGTTTTGATAGGTGATAGTATTATTCTTTAACTAGCACTGAGTTTCATTTAAGATAGGCTATAGTGTGATAGAAATCTGATATCTATGTGGGTGATACTTTAAATTCCAATAATTCTTCCAATAAATAGATGGTGAAATAGTGTTCACCCTGGAATTGAATTATCCAGCGATTTTAATCGATTGCGTATGTAAATTGAAGGTGTTTTACGATGTACACAGGACATTTGAAGTCTCTAATGTGCTTTTAAATGGAGACAACTGGTGAATCTGAAGGTGTAACCCATTTGCAAAACGTGTTAGTGGACGCTATCGAATGGTGGTTGACTGGAACTTCTGTTTTCTGGCAAGGTGTTCAAAAATGGTTCAAATGGCTCCGAGCACTACGGGACTTAGCTTCAAAGGTCATCAGTCCCCCAGAACTTAGAACTACTTAAACCTAACTAACCTAAGGACATCACACACATCCATGCCCGAGGCAGGATTCGAACCTGTGACCGTAGCAATCGCGCGGTTCCAGACTGAAGCGCCTAGAACCGCTCGGCCACACCGGCCAGCTGGCAAGGTGTTTCTCGGCAGGTTTCCACGTTTCCATAGGACTTCTAAATGCTTTTCTGATGAATGCCTGTGCGATTCCTTCAGCGAGGGCACTTGTGCTCGAAGTTTTCTGCTGGTGAATGATGCAAGTGTCAGTGAATGAGCTGTCAAACAGCTGTACGTGTGGAATTCGTGAAATTCTACAAGTTTGCTCATTTTGACATTGAAAGATGTTCGACTTCTTCTAGACTATCAAATATTTCCGACACTCCTACTTAATGCTTAAACTTGGGACATGTCAGCTTTTGGGTTCTAAAGTTATGGTTAATACGCTGGACTAAATTGTTTTAATATGCAGTCTGCACCGATTTAAAACTTTAGGCAAGTAAACTGTAATGTCTTAGATGTCGTGAAAACCAATAGTTTTTGAATCTCCTGCCGTTTGAAACTTAGGACCAGAAGCTATCCTTAGCACAAGGGACCATGTTGAATTTTTTTTTTTAATTTTTCACCATATCTGAATAATGGGTCATTGGTCTGTGATGTGAGAACGTTCAAATGTGTGTGAATCCCTTAAGGATCAAACTGCTGAGGTCATCGGTCCCTAGACTTACACACTACTTAAACTTATGCTAAGAACAACACACACACCCATGGCCGAGGGAGGAATCGAACCTACGGTAGGACGGGCCGCGCAATCCGGGACATGGCGGCCCAACCGCCCGGCCTCTCCGCACGGCGATGTCAGGATCTGACAACCGTGTAGGCTGCATTATTATCCTCAGGTCAGCCATCTTGGATTTCTCATCACTAGGATAATTGCCCATTTTTGAATTTACCATCCATTTACACTGCACTCTGAAATGTGACATCACAGGTGTGGGGAATACTCTTGATTTTTTTTAATTTCTCGAGAGGTTTTGAATTTTCCGCCGTTATATATGTAGGGAAAGTGGACTGCTTCAAACCTGCCTCCAATTTTGGGGTTTTCCGCTATTTAGGAAATAGAGCAATGGATGGACACAAACGGCTGCGTTTGGAGTGGTGCCATGACTGGGAAGGACAGGCAACTGACGAGCTGGTTCCCACTCCATTGAGAAATTAATCGCAGTTCTGCACTATCCCACATGACCATTGCTGCGACCCGGAAGAAGTCCCACTCTTCCAATGTTTTGGGAGGCACAATGGTGTTACTCCTGGCGTCATGGTATAGGAGGCCGTAGGGTATGACTTCGGGCCACAGCTGGTAGTGATTGAGGGACAACAGTACGACACAAATATCCTGCGCCCTAGTTTATTAATTCTCACGCAACAGTATGGTGGTACCATTTTCCTACAGGACAGTGCTCGTCCACACATGCCACATGTCCCTGTGAACTGGCTGTGTGATGTTTAGGTACTTCCGCGGGATACCCCGCTCTGTCCCCGACAGCACATGTGAGGGACCAGCTCTGGCACTAGCTCTGTCCCGCTGCCCGTATCCAGTGCATCAAGGACCATTTAAAATAGTTATGGCCCAGCGTGTTACAGTTGAGGATACAACACCTTTCCAAAAATCTTCCGAACCAAATCAAAAAAATGGCTCTGAGCACTATGGGACTTAACTTCTCAAGCTATCAGTCCCCTAGAACTTAGAACTAATTAAACCTAACTAACCTAAGGACATCACACACAACCATGCCCGAGGTGGGATTCGAACCTGCGACTGTAGCAGCAGCGCGGTTGCGGACTGAAGCGCCTAGAACCGCTCGGCCACTCCGGCCGGCGAACCAAATCAGTGCATACATCCAGAGGCGTGCAACATCATACTGATAAGTTGGCTCATACTGCTAGTTTTTTGTAAACTTGACTCGATTTTGTAATCACTGATATAACATCACATAACCTCTCAACTCACTAAGTTTCGTTTTTGTTGAGTGGTACTTAGGTGAATAAATTAGTGAAATCAATGTGAAGTGAAGTAGAAATTAGAAAATAAATGAAAAACTTAGTTTGGTTTAGAAGAATTACACACTGGGAAACAGCGGGCAAAGTAGCAGTGGCAACGGCCGGCGCTTGCAAGTCAGCATAGCACGTTCAGGAGAAGCCATCGCCCTCCCCACATAAGCGGAAACTGTCGATTCAGCCGTCAGGGCATCGCCCGACCGGCTCACGTGTTTCTCAATTGTCACATGTGATCAAAGGCCCTCGCCTACATTCCAAGAGCCAATGACTGACGTTACGAAGATTCTTCGAGAAGCTTTTCAACTTGACAGAAGAGGCAATGACCGTGAAGTCGTTCACCTCCAGTGAGCTGAAGTGAATAAATACGCGAGACGCAGTGGGCCTGACAAGAAGAGTAGCAGTAGTTTTCAGCCAGTTTCGGTGCTGAAGACCGTCATGCAAGAAGAGACTACATCATACACAGACGCACCAAGTCCGCCGCTGTAATGGAATAGCAAGCAGCAGCCTCGGCGCCAGAAGACAGAAGTTAAAAGGTATTTGAAGACTGATTCTTACGTACCCGGGTGACTCGTGAGGACGGGAAGGAGACGGCCTCACGTCAGCAGTCACCTGTGAGCTAGGATGAAGATCTGACAGCCGAAGACTGGCAAGCGGGAGTCCGTTGTTCGAGTCCGGGACACTGGCCTTCCCCCGCCACACCACTCCGCTGGCCGACCCACAACACTGACACACGCCGCCGCTTAGAGAAGAGAAACACTGGGACGCCACATCCAAGGTATCACCATCCGATTGACGGCTTGGCTCCCAATGATTAAACGGGCCACAGCACGATGCGCGCCACCAGTCAACTGGGCGAGACGGCGACGCGAGATACACACCGCCACGCGTAATCAGACGCCGCCGCTGCCGCAGCAGAAGGCTTCGCAAACGACACAGCTGCCGCTCTCTGAGCCAGAACATCCAGTAAGGAAACAGTTGTACAAAACTTTCAATAAAAGTTATCTTATGTAAAAATGCTGTTTCATCCTACCTCATACCCGAGCCAATGAAGAACCCACCCCGCCCACGTGTTGTTAAGAGAGAAAAATTAATTTATTTAGTGTTTTTCACCCTGACGTAATGCTTTAGAATCAAATGCCCTTTGCAGTAATGCTCATCCTGACAATTGACTAGCATCAAAAGAGAAAACCCAGTTACATTTAGTGTCAGAAGTGTTACATTTTGTTTCCTGCACACTGTGCGGATGCTTCGCACCTTTGTCAGGCAGTACATTTTGTAGGTTTTATGGGAATAAGATGAGAGAGCCACATAGACAGTTATTTTACTAGTTCAGTAAGCGAATGGAGTAGAATAGAAAATCAGTAGTATCGATACCAAGTGCAGGGTGTTCGTAATTAAAGTTCCAGTTTCAAAACTCTGTAGAAAGAGAACCAAAGTGCAGAAATGGGTATTATTGACGCAGGGGGAAACGTCATGCGAAAAAAATAGACCAATGGAACCGTGGCTGTGCACCAGTAGCCCTGCAGAAGTTTTGGACACTGGAGGATATGAAAAAATGCATCATTCCGATGTCAGCTAGGGGCTAGAAGAACTTACTACAAAATTAGAAAAGGCGGGTTCTTTTGAAATGCAATGTGGCAGAGAGAGGAAAGTAGCTGATCCGAGATTTCGAAGTTGTGGCTACAGCTCTGCAGGAGGGGTTGGGCGGTGGTGTGCAACCATGCAGTGCACGAGGAATTGCCCGAACGTTTGACTTGCCTCCAAGTACGGTGCATAAAATCCTACTAAACCTCCTGCGTTGCTATCCCTACAAAACCAGCCATGTTCAGGAGTTGACAAACGTTCGGAATTTCTTGCTCGCATGGAAGTGGCCAAGGATTGGCCACGGAACACTATATCGGTAGACGAAGCCCATTTGCATCTCAATGGACATCTCGGTACGCACAAGTGCCGAATATGGGCAACAGAAAATCAGAACGCACATTAACCTGTGCCACTCCGTTCTGCAAAGACGAGTATGCGGCGCTTGTTGTCGCCATCGTTTAGCGTAAGGCCGCATTTTTTCGAGGTGATGAGTGCTGCGAGTTCTGTTACTTGTACCGTCACTGGTAAACGCTGTGGAGTTATCTGAAAGATGTTGAGTTCAGTGCTCCAATAACGAACGTAGCAGAATTTTAGGCACGCATTGCGTTACGCGTTTTCAACGTGACCTCCGACACACTCCGATCTGTTGTGGAACATACTGTTTCTCGATTTCAACCCGTGGCAGAAAAAGGTTGACACCATATTGAACATACCTTGCACCAGTCTCATGACCATTAGAAACCAATCTTATTTTGCGTTTTATGCGGGTAATTAAAAACCAATTTTGTGTTTATGCTATTTTTGGCCTCACGAAATTAAACATCGATTTTTCCCATCCGATGTGGTACACCCTCGTCGTGGTGGATAGACTTCCTTAACTAACAGTGTCACAAGCGTTGACTGACGAGCATCTGCAGTCATGCTCATTGAAAAGTTCGGATGGTGTAATACGCAACTCAAGCCATAGCCGTCGTATTGTGATTCATTTTTCATTTGTAATTTGTAGCCGAACCCTTACGTCAAGTCACTTACAGCGCCATCGATTGGTAATTTTCTTTTTGTTCCATATTGTTTCCTCCTGCGTCAATAATATGTTGTTTATCTTAGACGTCATTCTGAGCGATGGTTCTCATTCTACACCGTTTTGGAACTGGAACTTTAATCATCGACAACCTGTATCTTCCATGTAGTACCTTACACCTCATTTTGTTCGCAGAGGAAACTCGAAAGGCACAGGCGCACAGGTTGAAATCATGTTTCTCGATTTCCTAGAGACATTCTATAAGGTATCGTGCTGTCACCTAATGAACAAAATATTTGCTAACGGAATTTGAGGCCAGTTCTGTGATAGGATTGAAGAATCCCTAACAAAGACATGACATCTAAATGAAGAGGAGCCTTCAGACGTAAAGTTAACGTCCAGGGTACACAGAGAGTGTGTTATGGGACCATTGTTCACAATATATATAAATAGCCTCGTGTAAGAAGTCAGACATGGGCAGACTCTTCCTGGGTGGTGCTGTTGCATACTGAGAAGTCGCAAAGCTAGAAAATTGTTGCGAAATGAAGGACGACGCTTTCTGCAGGTATTGGCATTTAATACTCACCTTCAACAAAAATATAAAGTATATAATGTATAATCCCCCCCCCCCCCCATGTACCATGGACCTTGCCGTTGGTGGGGAGGCTTGCGTGCCTCAGCGATACAGATGGCCGTAGCGTAGGTGCAACCACAACGGAGGGGTATATGTTGAGAGGCCAGACAAACATGTGGTTCCTGAAGAGGGGCAGCAGCCTTTTCAGTAGTTGCAGGGGCAACAGTCTGGATGATTGACTGATCTGGCCTTGTAACATTAACCAAAACGGCCTTGCTGTGCTGGTACTGCGAACGGCTGAAAGCAAGGGGAAACTACAGCCGTAATTTTTCCCGAGGACGTGTAGCTTTACTGTATGATTAAATGATGATGGCGTCCTCTTGGGTAAAATATTCCGGAGGTAAAATAGTCCCCCATTCGGATCTCCGGGCGGGGACCACTCAAGAGGATGTCGTTATCAGGAGAAAGAAAACTGGCGTTTTACGGATCGGAGCGTGGAATGTCAGATCCCTTAATCGGGCAGGTAGATTAGAAAATTTAAAAAGGGAAATGGATAGGATAAAGTTAGATATAGTGGGAATTAGTGAAGTTCGGTGGTAGGAGAAACAAGACGTTTGGTCAGGTGATTACAGGGTTATAAATACAAAATCAAATAGGGGTAATGCAGGAGTAGGTTTAATAATGAATAAAAAAATATGAGTGCGGGTTAGCTACTACAAACAGCATAGTGAACGCATTATTGTGGCCAAGATAGACACAAAGCCCATGCCTACTACAGTAGTTCAAGTTTATATGCCAACTAGCTCTGCAGATGATGAAGAAATTGATGAAATGTATGACGAGATAAAAGAAATTATTCAGGTGGTGAAGGGAGACGAAATTTTAATAGTCGTGGGTGACTGGAATTCGTCAATAGGAAAAGGGAGAGAAGGAATCATAGTAGGTGAATATGGATGGGGGGGAAGAAATGAAAGAGGAAGCCGTCTTGTAGAATTTTGCACAGAGCATAACTTAATCATAGCTAACACTTGGTTCAAGAATCATAAAAGAAGGTTGTATACCTGGAAGAATCCTGGAGATACTAAAAGGTATCAGACAGATTATATAATGGTAAGACAGAGATTTAGGAACCAGGTTTTAAATTGTAAGATATTTCCAGGGGCAGATGTGGATTTTGACCACAATCTATTGGTTATGAACTGCAGATTGAAACTGAAGAAACTGCAAAAAGGTGGGAATTTATGGAGATGGGACCTGGATAAACTGACTAAACCAGAGGTTGTAGAGAGTTTCAGGGAGAGTATAAGGGAACAATTGACAGGAATGGGGGAAAGAAATACAGTAGAAGAAGAATGGGTAGCTCTGAGGGATGAAGTAGTGAAGGCAGCAGACGATCAAGTAGGTAAAAAGACGAGGGCTAATAGAAATCCTTGGGTAACAAAAGAAATATTGAATTTAATTGATGAAAGGAGAAAATACAAAAATGCAGTAAATGAAGCAGGCAAAAAGGAATACAAACGTCTCAAAAATGACATCGACAGGAAGTGCAAAATGGCTAAGCAGGGATGGCTAGAGGACAAATGTAAGGATGTAGAGGCCTGTCTCACTAGGGGTAAGATAGATACTGCCTACAGGAAAATTAAAGAGACTTTTGGAGAGAAGAGAACCACTTGTATGAATATCAAGAGCTCAGATGGCAACCCAGTTCTAAGCAAAGAAGGGAAGGCAGAAAGGTGGAAGGAGTATTTAGAGGGTTTATACAAGGGCGATGTACTTGAGGACAATATTATGGAAATGGAAGAGGATGTAGATGAAGACGAAATGGGAGATAAGATACTGCGTGAAGAGTTTGACAGAGCACGGAAAGACCTGAGTCGAAACAAGGCCCCGGGAGTAGACAACATTCCATTAGAACTACTGACAGCCTTGGGAGAGCCAGTCATGACAAAACTCTACCATCTGGTGAGCAAGATGTATGAGACAGGCGAAATACCCTAAGACTTCAAGAAGAATATAATAATTCCAATCCCAAAGAAAGCAGGTGTCGACAGATGTGAAAATTACCGAACTATCAGTTTAATAAGTCACAGCTGCAAAATACTAACGCGAATTCTTTACAGACGAATGGAAAAACTGGTAGAAGCGGACCTCGGGGAAGATCAGTTTGGATTCCGTAGAAATATTGGAACACGTGAGGCAATACTAACCTTACGACTTATCTTAGAAGAAAGATTAAGGAAAGGCAAACCTACGTTTCTAGCGTTTGTAGACTTAGAGAAAGCTTTTGGCAATGTTAACTGGAATACTCTCTTTCAAATTCTGAAGGTGTCAGGGGTAAAATACAGGGAGCGAAAAGCTATTTACAATTTGTACAGAAACCAGATGGCAGTTATAAGAGTAGAGGGACATGAAAGGGAAGCAGTGGTTGGGAAAGGAGTGAGACAGGGTTGTAGCCTCTCCCCGATGTTATTCAATCTGTATATTGAGCAAGCAGTAAAGGAAACAAAAGAAAAATTCGGAGTAGGTATTAAAATTCATGGAGAAGAAGTAAAAACTTTGAGGTTCGCCGATGACATTGTAATTCTGTCAGAGACAGCAAAGGACTTAGAAGAGCAGTTGAACGGAATGGACAGTGTCTTGAAAGGAGGATATAAGATGAACATCAACAAAAGCAAAACGAGGATAATGGAATGTAGTCAAATCAAATCAGGTGATGCTGAGGGAATTAGATTAGGAAATGAGGCACTTAAAGTAGTAAAAGAGTTTTGCTATTTAGGGAGTAAAATAACTGATGATGGTCGAAGTAGAGAGGATATAAAATGTAGACTGGCAATGGCAAGGAAAGCGTTTCTGAAGAAGAGAAATTTGTTAACATCGAGTATAGATTTAAGTGTCAGGAAGTCGTTTCTGAAAGTATTTGTATGGAGTATAGCAAAAAATGGCTCTGAGCACTATGGGACTTAACATCTATGGTCATCAGTCCCTTAGAACTTAGAACTACTTAAACCTAACTAACCTAAGGACATCACAGAACACCCAGTCATCACGAGGAAATCACGAGGAAATCGAACCCGGGAACCCGGGCGTGGGAAGCGAGAATGCTACCGCACGACCACGAGCTGCGGACTATGGAGTGTAGCCATGTATGGAAGTGAAGCATGGACGATAACTAGTTTGGACAAGAAGAGAATAGAAGCTTTCGAAATGTGGTGCCACAGAAGAATGCTGAAGATAAGGTGGGTAGATCACGTAATGAGGAGGTATTGAATAGGATTGGGGAGAAGGGACGTTTGTGGCACAACTTGACTAGAAGAAGAGAACGGTTGGTAGGACATGTTTTGAGGCATCAAGGGATCACAAATTTAGCATTGGAGGGCAGCGTGGAGGGTAAAAATCGTAGAGGGAGACCAAGAGATGAATACACTAAGCAGATTCAGAAGGATGTAGATTGCAGTAGGTACTGGGAGATGAAGAAGCTTGCACAGGATAGAGTGGCATGGAGAGCTGCATCAAACCAGTCTCAGGACTGAAGACCACAACAACAACAACATAATGTATAAGGGGAATTCAAATGAAATCCGGTCACTAGTGTAAAGTAACGGTAACAATTTTATTAACTCAAAAATGTAGTTATACACAGTACACATACTCCAAAATAGTCGCCAAAACTGTTGGCACATTTATCCCATTGCGAGACTAGCCGGTCGATTCCATCCTTGAAGAAGCTAGTAGGCTGCTGTCGGATCCAGGCCTGAACCCAGTCACAAACTTCGTCGTCTGTTACGAATCGATGTCCACGAATAGCTTGTTTCAATGGTCCAAGCACATAAAAGTCGCACGCTGAATATTCGGGACTGTACGGTGGATGTTCCAGCGTTTCCCACCTAAACTGCTGCAATGTCGGCTTCACCGCATTGGCCGAGTGTGGGCGGGCATTATCGTGCAGGAGGATAACGCCATTGGACAACATGCCTCGGCGTTTCGACTTGATGGCTCGTCTAAGATTTTGTAAAGCGGCTTGATAACGCTGGGCATTTATGGTGGTTCCCCGTTCCAGGAACACGACAAGGTGTGGACCCTTGTCGTCAAAAAAGGAGGACATCATAGGCTTACAAGAACTGGTGTGCACGAGGTGGTGAAGTCACATGTTTCCACTGCTTGTTCTGATCCTTGCTTTCCAGTTGAAAATGGTGACGCAATGTTTCGTCACCTGTGACAATACGCGACAGAAGGCCGTATTCCTCCTCACGATAACGTTGCAGATGACTAAAAGACAGCGCCATTCAAATACTGCGCTGTTCGGCGGCCAGTTAGTTGGTGGGGAACCCACTGCGCACAGATTTTTCGACAGTTCAAGTGTTGATGCACTATGGTGTGGGCGGTGCCCACGCTAATACCCAGTAACCGATTGATCTCGTCCACGGTGATTCTGCCTTTGTCCAAGACTAAAGCGTTCACATTCGCAAACCATTTCCGGTGTAATGACACACGACGAGCATCGTCTTTCAGTGACTCGAGTCCCTCAAGGAACTGTTTGCGCTATTCCACAACACTTGAACGACTCAGACTGTACTGACCGTACACAGCCTTCAACCGTCGATACGTTTAACAGCCTCCAACACGCTCCGCCCCAAAAAATCGAAGCACTTCTCATTGTTCCTGCTTACTCACCTGCATATTCGGTAGCGGACGATAACTTCGTGAACGCCTTCTCTTCGGCGTGAAACCAGACTGGCGCTGTGCAACGTCAAACGGTGTGCACGAGTCAGCCTCTCTACTAATAGATGGTGCCACCGTACCCGCAGTTACGTGGTGCTACCTAACGCGCACACACAGTTGAGTGCGCGATGCCGACGAGCGAGGACGATGCGCGCAGGGCCGGGCAGCTGCCTCGGACGCGCCGGAGTCGGCAGCTGGTCGGTCGGTCGGGCCAGGCCCGCCGGACGCCTCAGCGGCCGCTCCACACAGGTTGACGACCCAGGCTACGGCACCGGTTCGTGACAGGATAGAACGACGATCGACAGGACCTATTCGACAGCAGAAGACTACACAGCACACGACGAAACTGTATTCGGACGTCGGTCATACGTTACACCACGACGGACGCAGTAATGAAGACGACCGCCAGGACTACGCCAGAAGACTCGATATATGTCGGGAGGAAAACAAAGAAACGCTGAAGGACATACAATGCCATATCCGGTTTTCAAGGGAAACGCAAGAGCAGGATAACGACACGTGACTGGCATCGCCAGCTATGGACTCAGATGTCGAATCACAGCACACCCACCAAACGGAGGAAGACGCGGACATGGCAGCGGCCTTTCCAGCAGAAAACGACAACGACTCCCCACACGCACAGTGGGACTTTACGCTCGTACACAACAAACGGCGCAAAAGCTACGCATTAGCCAAGGACTTAGCCAAGCCGGCTAAGAGACGAGCAAGAGACCATGGCATCCCCACAACGAAGCGATTCGCCCCACTAACACCTCAAGCTGCGCCTCCATCACCCGCCAACAAGCCACTGGCACAAACTTCTGTTGCCGCAGAAGCCGTGGACAGAAACAAGAATGTGCTTCGCAAAATGCCCCCAGTCACTATTTATTACACGGATTACGTTCACCTTAATGAAACGCTCAACGTACTTCTAGAGGGAAACCTTAAAACTTCGAAGACCAAAGATGTGCAATAAAATTCTTCACGAACCACAGCTTCTCATATTTTACGCACCAAGCACCAGACGACAGAGAATTGAAAGTAGTTGTCAAACGCCTTCCAGTTGAAGTTACTGAGGAACAACTTTACTATGCCCTCAAGGAAAAAAGCTTCAAAGTGCTACATGTCTAGCAATTTAAGGAACGCGACGAGAAGACGAAACTACTGATACCGCAACCTGTGTACCGAGTCACCCTCCCATCCGGAAAAGACAGTGACAAGATATATGATGTCAAGTATCTGCTCTACACACAAGTGATGATAGAAACCTATAATAGTGAAGAAAGACCAGTTCAGTGTCGACACTGTCAACGTTTCGAGCATACAGCGAACTACTGCAGCATGCCAGCCCGCTGCGTCCGTTGCGGTGGCTCCCACAAATCATCGAATTGTGCCCATCCCAGGACAGGGCCCCCAAATCCCAAATTGCGCCAATTGTGAACAAGAACATCCAGCGACCTAATGTGGCTGCCCCAAATATCAAGAACTCCTACGGAAATATACTTGAAGGACACCAAAGAAGTCGACCCCACAACGGCCTATAATTGCGAAGAACTCGGCCATGGCGGCGATTCCGGCCACCCAACAACAAGCGGCACCTCTCCCTGCGGAAACAATCGACTCTCGACCACAACCGGCACCCAGAGTGACTCCACGACAGACAAGACAACAGCTCTCTCACTCCGAAGCCCACACACCGACGTCAACACCAGTGGAGACATCATCTGCCTGGTCGACCACCTTTACACCAGCGTTAACAGATATTGTTCAACTACTCACCGTCCTCTAGCAGAAGCTGACGCCTATACTCTCGCTTGTTGAAAGCGTACTGACAGCTTTTCAAACACCCTAAATGAATAGATGGTATCACACGAGGAATCTCAACTTCGGCATCTGGAATGTCAACGGCCTGAAACTGAAGAAAACAGAATTCACGGACTTCTTACATCGCCACAGGATAGACGTAGCATTTGTCTCCGAAACACATCTCCGTGAGTCAACCGACCTCCGCTTGAGGAGCATGCACATCTACAGGACGGACAGGTGGGACCAACGGGGTGGAGGGACCGCAGTTCTGACCAGAAAATGCATTCGTAACCACCAAGAACATTTACCCCAACTCCAGAGGCCACGGCAGTAACAATCCACACGACGCTTGGAAACATCACCTGTATTGCAGCTTCCCATAGCCCAAAGAAGCCTCTCCACCCAGAAGATCTTTACGCCGCCACAGAGGGTTATGACAAGATCCTCCCTGGAGGGTATATTAATAATAAACATGTTGCCTTGAATTCCCGTAAGACTAACCCAAAAGGACATATGTTGTTTGCACTGGTTGAGGATTTACATGTTTCCGTCCACGGCCAACGGGAACCGACGAGGATACCGTACGTCCAGATACAAGACCCCGATGTTCTGGACATCGCAATCTGCATCTGCAGACGCTGGATGATCTTTCGTCGAACCACAGACCGGTGTTAGGACTCATAGAGAGGCCCACTTTGCAACTCCCACCGCCGACGACAAGGACTTACGACTGACAGCAGTTCCAAACGCACCTCAAAAACAATGTGTGACCAACCCAGGTTGTTACTACCAGAGAAGCGATTGATGTGGCAGTCGAAGTATTCACGAAGAAGATGAACAGTGCGAAACAACGATCACTCACGCAGCGCCTGCAACCAGAAGTCAATTATGACGAGTTTCCACCACCACTGTAGGAACTTAAGACAAGATGATAGACGGGAGAATCACAGACTAACCCGAGAACTCCGGCGGAAGGTTCAGGACTGGAAGCAACACACGTGGGAACTCCGAATGGACCACTTTCTATTACGTACCAAAGATGAATGGCGAATAGTTAAAAGTCTCAGACAGCAACAGCCCCCCAAAAGGGCAATTCGAGGACCCCGTGGCCTCTTGTACGACTCATTGGCGCAGGCGGAGCTGTATGCGGATACATACCAACAACAGATGACTACGCGCCCCACGGAGGATGGAGATGATGCACTCCACCGTGCAGAAGAGGACACAGCGGCGGAATGGGAAGCTATTCGGGATGCCCCGACTAATATTATGCCGCAGCTGACAACGCCGGAGGAAATTCGGAGGATTATCAAGTATAGCAAACACACCTCACCCGGAACAGATAGAATCGGCAATACGGAATTGAAACACCTACTGAGAAAGCCTATCGTGCTTCTCACCCGGATAGTGAACAGCTGTCTCAGGACTGGATACTTCCCCGAGGCACGGAAGATTGCCAGAATAGTGCCAGTACCAAAACCGGGCAAGGATCTCTCACACCCTGACAACTACGGACACATAAGCTTACTGCCGATGCTGGTAAAGGTACTGGAACGTGTCTAATGAAACGCATGCTGGACATCATTGTGGCACACAACATCATCCGACGAGCAGTTTGGCTTCCAGCGGAAGCTATCGGCTGAGTTACATCTACTATGCATCACTGAATCTATCCAAGACAATTTCAATAAGAAAAAAACGTACCATTGGAGTCATTCTCGAAATAGAGAAGGCTTACGATAAAACATGGCGACGTAACTTGATCGTCAAGCTCCGACGTACCACTCCCCTGCCAGATTGCTATTTAAAACTTCTCGACAATTTTCTCCAGGATCGCAGATTACATGTCCGCATTGATGACAAGAATTCAACAACACGGCCTGTCCTTGAAGGACTTCCACAAGGATCGGCCATATCTGCATTGCTGTTTAGTTTACACATTAACGACCTCCCGACGGTGTTACATGTTACTGCCAGTTTCTATGCTGACGACACAGCGCTCCTGACTGCAGGAACTAGAATGGACCACCTCGTCACACGGATGTAGCGCCAACTAGAACCGGAGTTATTGTCTTCACACGTCGGAGACCCATCGTCAATGAACGCCTACGGATATCAGACCAGCCACTTCCCTGGGTAACAACAGTAAAATACCTTGGAGTGCATCTGGACGGCAAACTGCTGTATAGTAATCACATTATGGAGAAGAAGACGTCTGGCCTCAAAGTGCTGGATGCTCTCCTCCCATTTCTAAAGAGATCGTACCTCAGCCAACGCACGAAACTCCAGCTGTACCACGCCACAGTCGAACCGTGTATTTTGTATGGATCGACCTATTGGGGTACTACGTGTGCCACTAACTGCAAGAAGTTACAGGTTATACAAAGGAGATGCCTACGATGGATCACTGGAGCCCAATGGTGGATCCGGAATCATTATATTTATTGAACCTTAAGCGAATCTTACCTCTCAGACAAGGTCAAGGAGAAGGCATGAAACTTATTTCGGAAGTTGGACATATACGCGACGGTGTACCACAACTCACCACAGTAGGTACGGTGGAACCCTCACGCTACCACAAATATAAAGTACCGAAGGCGATAATATTTGAGCCCCCGTAAATTTTATCCCTGCGTAATTCTCCATAATTTACGGACATAAAGTCCTTTAGCACTTCTACACACATGAAACAAATTGTATGAAAGTAACCCACGGGAAGTGCAGTCCATGCGTAGAACGTAGCTTAAAAAACTCTCCTACGACCGATATTTGACTTTTACTCGTCAGTTTGTTTCCCATAGCAGATAGGGCTGACTGAGGAAACAGAGCAGATCCAGAGAAGAACAGCGAGCTTCGTAATAGGTTCGTTTATTTGTCTCGAAAGTGTGAAGAAGATACTCATCTAAATCTACGTGATTACTCTGCTATTCACAATAAAGTGCCTGCCAGAGGGTTCAATGAACCACCTCCAAGCTGTCTCTCCACAGCTGGAAAATCGAGCACTCAAATTTTTCTGTGCGAGCCCTTATTTCTCTTATTTTATCGTGATGATCATCTCTCCCTATGTAGGTGGGTGCCAACATAATGTTTTCACAATCGGAGGAGAAAACTGGTGACTGAAATTTCATGAGAAGATCCCGTCGCAACGAAAAACGCCTTTGTTGTAATGATTGCCACTCCAATTCACGTATCATGCCTGTGACACTATCTCCCCTATTTCGCGATAATACAAAACGAGCTGCCCTTCTTTGCGCTTTTTCGATGTCATCCGTCAGTCCCACCGGATGCGGATCCCACACCGCTGAGCAATACCCCATAATAGGGCGGACAACCGTGGTGTAAGCAGTCTCTTTACTAGACCTGTTGCAAGTGTTCTGCCAATAAATCGCAGTCTTTGGTTGCTCTACCCACAATATTACCTACGTGATCGTTGCAGTTTAGGTTATTTGTAATTGTAATCCCTAAGTATTTAGTTGAATTTACAGCCTTCAGATTTGTGTGACTTATCGCGTAATCGAAATTTAGCTGATTTCTTTTAGTACACATGTGAATATCTTCACACTTTCCCTTATTCGGGGTGAAATGCCACTTTTCGCACCATACAGATATCTTATCTAAGTCATTTTGCAAGTCGTTTTGATCATCTGATGACTTTACAAGACGGTAAATGACATCATCATCTGCAAAAAATCTAAGACGGCTTCTCAGATTGTCTCCTATGTCGTTAATATAGATCAGGAACACTGGAGGGCCTATAACACTTCCTTGGGGAACGCCGGATATTACTTCTGTTTTACTCGATGAGTTTCCGTCTATTACTGCGAACTGTGACCTTTATGACAGGAAATCACGAATACAGTCGCACAACTGAGGCGATACTCCGTAGGCACGCAGTTTGGTTAGGAGACGCTTCTGAGGAACGGTGTCGAAAGCCTTCTGGAAATCGAAAAATATGGAATCAATTTGATATCCCCTGTCGATAGCATTTATTACTTCATGAGCATAAAGAGCTAGTTGTGTTCCACAAGAACGATATTTTCTGAAACCGTGCTGACTATGTGTCAATAAATCGTTTTCTTCGAGGTGCTTCATAATGTTCGAATACAGTATATGTTCCAAAACCCAACTGCAAATCGACGTTAGTGATATAGGCTTGTTATTCAGCGGATTACTCCTACTTCCCTTTTGTGTATTTGTGTGACTTGAGCAATTTTCCCATTTTTAGGTACGAATCTTTCTGTGAGCAAGTGCTTGTATATAATTTCTATATAAGGAGCTATTTTATCAGCACACTCTGGGAGGAACCTGACTGGTATACAATCTGGACCGGAGGCCTTGCCTTTATTAAGTGATTTAAGCTGCTTCGTTACTCCGAGGATATCTACTTCTATGTTTCTCATCTTGGCAGTTGTTCTTGATTGGAATTCAGGAATATGTACATCGTCTTCTTTGGTGTAGGAGTTTCGCCGGCCGCGGTGGTCGTGCGGTTCTAGCGCTGCAATCCGGAACCGCGGGACTGCTACGGTCGCAAATTCGAATCCTGCCTCGGGCATGGATGTGTGTGATGTTCTTAGGTTAGTTAGGTTTAAGTAGTTCTAAGTTCTAGGGGACTGATGACCTAAGATGTTAAGTCCCATAGTGCTCAGAGCCATTTTTTTGAAGGAGTTTCGGAAAACCGTGTTTAATGACCCTGCTTTAGTGGCACAGTCATCAGTGACTTCACTGTTGTTATCGCGCAGTGAAAGTATTGATTGCGTCTTGTCACTGGTGTGCTTTATGTATGACCAGAATCTCTTTGGGTTTTCTGCCAGATTTCGAGACAGAATTTCGTTGTGGAAATTATTAAAAACATCTCGCATTGAAGTACGCGCCATATTTCGAACTTCTGTGAAACATTGCCAACCTTGTGGGTTTTGTGTTCTTTTAAATTTGGCATGCTTTTTTCGCTGCTTCTGCAACAGCGATCTGACCCGTTTTGTGTACCATGGGGGATCAGTACGATCACTTATTGATTTATGTGGTATATATCTCTCAACTGCTGTCGATACTATCTCTTTGAAAACATTCCACAACTTTTCTACACTTACATGATCAGATCAGAAGGAGTGAAGACGGTCTCTTAAAAAGGCGTTAAGAGCATTTTTTATCAGCTTTTTTAAATAGATATGCTTTACGTTCCTTTTTGATGGTTGTAGGTGTTACGGTATTCAGCCTAGCAGCAACTGCCTTGTGGTCGCTAAACCCTGTATTCGTCACAATACTCACTATTTGTCCAGGATTATTTGTTCCTAAAAGGTCAACTATGCTTTCGCAACCATTTATGCTTCGAGTGGGCTCATGAACCAATTGTTCAAAATAATTTTCTGAGAAAGCATTCAGTAAAATTTCGGATAACCTTTTATGCCTGCCGTCGGCTTTAAACGTTCAATTTTTCCAGGTAGATTAAAGTCACCAAAGACTATGCATAAAAAGTTCTCGGTTTACTTGCCGCGTCAAATTTGGATAAAATCCCAAGCTTTCGATGACTACCTCCGTCATCTTCGTCAGGGGTAGAACTGACTGTCGTGGACCGGTGAGGCGTGTGACCTTGAAGCGGACTTAGCCGTAGTAATGCCTTATCACTACCTCGTACTATAGCAAGTGTTAACCATGAATTACCAGGAACAAGTTCTGTCGTAGTACATGAAAAGTTAATCTTGCATCCAACAAATGTGATGGGACCAGTCAGTAGCTCTTCTTGAGCAACATTATTAGGAACAAAATTAAAAGTATCCACGGTCTTGTACACTGGAAGTCTGCTCCTCCTCATGTATGTTCTGCGGCGATACGGCATGGCTGTGTGCTTCGTGCGGCTGCCTCGAGTCGAATGAAAATGCTGCTGCCTCAGAACAGGATGGGAACTTCCTGCCCCCACTCGCGCGCACAGCGCCAGCGCGTCTTATCAGTGTTGCGCAATCTTGATTTTCCAGCAACACGGTGCTAGTAATACTAGGCACCATGTTGCGCGGCTGCCTCGCTCAGCGGCTAAGTCCGCTTCAAGGTCACACGCCTTACACAGCAGCATAAGGCAAATTCACACAGCCATGAAATAAATGGCTGTGTGAATTTGCCTTATGCTGCTGTGTAAGGCGTGACCTTGAAGCGGACTTAGCCGCTGAGCGAGGCAGCCGTGCAACACGGTGTCTAGTATTACTAGCACCGTGTTGCTGGAAAATCAAGATTGCGCAACACTGATAAGACGCGCTGGCGCTGTGCGCACGAGTGGGAGCAGGAAGTTCCCATCCTGTTCTGAGGCAGCAGCATGTTCATTCGACTCGAGGCAGCCGCACGAAGCACACAGCCATGCCGTATCACCTCACCGGTCCATGACAGTCAGTTCTACCCCTGACGAAGATGACGGAGGTAGTCATCGAAAGCTTGGGATTTTATCCAAATTTGACGCGGCAAGTAAACCGAGAACTTTTTATGCAAGGACTCCGTCGCAAAAGACTTCGTAGTCATACCACAGACTATAATTGTATGAGCGGGGTACTTATCTGGCATGAGACTCATGTTTTTTATTTTTTAACTGTTCAGCAACTATATCTTCTGAGTCGGGGGGGAGGGGGGGCGGTAAAACAATCCCATTAATAGTTTAGTCCGATTGTCAGGTATAACCCATACTGTTTCACACGAACTATCTACTTCAATTTCGCTACAAGGGAAACTACTTCTGACAGCAATAAATACTTCACCACCATCTGAATTTAATCTATCGTTTCTAAACACTGTTCGATCGTTTGAATAAAATTGGGCTGAAATTATTTCCGGCTCCAGCCAGCTCTCTGTACCTACAACTATTTGAGCTTCAGTGCTTTTTATTAAGGCATGGAGCTCTGGTTCTTTCCCAACACAGCTATGACAATTTACAACTACAATACCAATCGTTTCTACAACAACCATACTGTGTTTTACCTGCCCATTTTTAGACGGACATCCCTTCTGTGGCTCCCTGAGACCCTCTAACCTAAAATACCGCCCAGTCCCTTCCACATAGCCCCAGCTACCCGTGTAGCCACCTCCTGTGTCTAGTAGACTCCTGACCTATTAAACGGAATCCGAAAAGCCACCACCCGATGGCGCAAGTCAAGGAATCTGCAGCCTAGACGGTGACACAACCGCCTGAGCCTCTGATTCAGACCCTTCACTCGGCTCTGCACCAAAGGACCACAGTCGGTTCTATTGAAGATGCTGCAGATGGGGAGCTCCGCCTTAATCTCGGAAGTAAGACTTTCAGACTTTACCTTTTCCGGTAGCCACCTAAAACCAGACAGAATCTGCTCCAGTCCAAAGCGACACACGTCATCGGTACCAACATGAGCCACCATCTGCAGTTGGCTGCACCCTGTACTTTTCATGGCATCCAGAAGCATCTTTCCACATCCAGAATGACTCCCCACTGAATGCACATGGAGTGTACACTGGCTTCCTTCCTCTTCTTGGCAGCCATGTTACTAAGGGGTTCCACTATGCGCCTAACGTTGAAGCTCCCAACTACCAGCAAACCCACCCTCTGTGAATGCACCGAGCGAGGTGGCGCTGTGGTTAGCACACTGGACTCGCATTCGGGAGAACGACGTTTCAATCCCGTCTCCGGCCATCCTGGTTTAGGTTTTCCGTGATTTCCCTAAATCGGTTCAGGCAAATGCCGGGATGGTTCCTTTGAAAGGGCACGGCCGATTTCCTTCCCAATCCTTCCCTAACCCGAGCTTGCGCTCCGTCTCTAATGACCTCGTTGTCGACGGGACGTTAAACACTAACCACCACCACCACCACCACCACCACCACTACCACTCTGTGAATGCCCAAACATTGCCGGTCGAGAAGCTTCCACTGGAAGAGTGTGGACGACTGCATCCAGCTCACGGACATCGTCAGCCACAGATAACACTCGAAAAAATTCGTCAAATGAACCGGGGATGCCCTACGATCAGCCCCTCGGAAAGTTTTTTGGTGCCTGCCAGACTTCGGAATGATCTCCCACTCGACAACTGGTGAGGGGTCAACCTCAGTGCCGGCAGTACCCGGGGCAGCCACAGCAGTGGACGCATAGGACGTGCTCGACGTCCCTCGCATCCCCGCGTCCGACCCAACAAAGTGACGCCCCTTGGCAGCAGCCTCAAACTGTGTGACAGAAACCAAAGCAGCCTGGAGCTGCGAGTGAAGGGTCGCCAACTCAGCTCGTATCTGTACACAACAATTACAGTTCCTATCCATTACTGCAGTCGCTCCTGTTTGAAGCTCGTAAAAATATGCAACAAACGAACGGTGTACTCGCCTTATTAGCAGCGGAAATCGAAGTGCTCTCTCAAAATGGTTCAAATGGCTCTGAGCACTATGGGACGTAACATCTGAGGTCTTCAGTCCCCTAGAACTTAGAACTATTTAAACCTAACATCACACACATCCATGCCCAAGGTAGGATTTGAACCAGCGACCATAGCGTTCGCGCGGCTCCAGACTGAAGCGCTTAGAACCGCTCTGCCACACCGGCCGGCGTGCTCTCTCACTGACGGTTTAACCGACACTGAGCTATTCTAACCAAACAAACAAAAGCCTGTACGATACGAGAATCGATAGCAACGGCGGTACTGTAAACTACACTGTTATTGAAATAAAAGGCTGTACAGTAAGCACTCAAACACGCAAGAAATTACAAAAATAAACTAGTAACTACCCAGATAACTGAAAATAAGTTGCTCCTTTTTGAGGCTCGTAAAAACATGTAACAAGCGAACAGTGTACTCGCCTTATTAGTAGCAGGAGCTAGCGGTTCTGCTCTCGCTGACGGTCTAACCGACACTCATTCAACTCCACTGGCATGTGCTACAAGAGTGGCGCCGTGCCTCATGGCGTAGTGTAATGTAAAATTCGGAGACCTTATGTTCCTAGAAGAACTGACCAATATATTGCCGTCTCCTATAAGTATCTGGTAACAAGACAATGAAAGTAAAGTTAGACAAACGGGCTTACACGGGGTCTTACGAAAAGTTTTTCTTCATATGCAATATTTGCGGCTAGAACAGAAAGGGAAGGAAGCAACTGTGGTACAGAGAGTGGGATAGGTGGATGATTAGAGTTTACTGTCCTGTTGAGAGTTCGGTCGTTAGAGACGGGGCACCAGCTCTGATTACCAAAGCACAGCGAAGGGAATCAGTCCTGCCTCTTTTAAAGGAACAATCTCAACGTTTGCATTGAGCGATTTTGAGGAACCATGGAAAAAATAAATCAGGATGGCCGTGTCTGAACCCTCGTCCTATCAAAATCGAATCGAGTGTGCCAACCACTGTGCCACCATGGTCGGTGGTACAGGAAGTACCCTAATCCGAACACCGTAAGGTGACGTGTGGAATATAGATTTACACAATGACGACGATGACTATTATTATTACTATTCATCTTTTAGTAATGACAACATGTAACACGTTAAACAGATGTCCAGGTTATGTTTTTTACTATACAATGGGTTTCGGTTGCATACTATTATTCAGCACTTGTTGTACGCAGCTCAAAGATACTGGAAAGTTTCCATGGATGATGGTCTCTAACTGGTCGCATAGCGAATAATAAATTCAAAAGCAGCTTAAGACATTACGTCATGTCATTTCTAAAATATATAAAAGCTATGGTATAAAATCAACAAAAATTATTATTATTGTTTCTGATACGCCTCACATTTATTCCTGTAGAAAACTGTAGTACAGAGTAGCAAGTATGATATGTAGAGGACAAGGGGTTCTTTTTAGGAAATATGGTGCGAAATTGTGATTTAGTGTGTTTCAGTGCGCGATGCGCCAGCCTCACGGCAGAAGGCGGATGAAGGCTGGCCGGCGCGTTATGCAGGTGACACAGTTTTGCAACGAGCGTCGGTATGTGTGTACGTGCGAGGCAGCCATCAACAGCCAGAACGCAGCATTAGCAGAATTACGCAGGCGCGGGCCGCGTGTGCCGCGGTTGCATTAGCCAACTCATCGAGAACCTTCTAATAAACACGCCGCCGCGTAACCGGCGCATTCAGCAGTGGTCTGCAATATTTAAGGGCATCGGAGGTGGGCGTCGGCATTCGGTTCGACCGATTGGGCGTTCAGTCGCTGTCACGTCGTCGTCATCAGTGACGCTGTCCCCGAGGACCGGCCGGCGGAGAGCGTTGGCCGCTGCTGCACCTGCGACTCCCGGCGTCGTCACGAGCCGCGGCGTCCGCAGGAGGCGAGTTGGGCCGGGCCTCGTGCTGCTGACCTCCTACCGCCAGCACAGCCGCTGACCGAGCACGGCATCGTGTTCTCTGGGCTGCATGCATCAGCACGTCTCCACCACGACACGAGTGGTGGGTCTCAGCTACGGAAAATGTATTGGGAGAACCAACTATAAAGAGGAAGATTGCTAAAAACAGCTACCTTCTTCTACCGAACCACACCCTACAACCCCGACCACGTCACCCACTCCGGTCATGCTGTTACAGATATCACTGCACTCCTTTCACATCAAAAAGTACCTATCTCTCTGCAACAGTTCAAAATAGTTCATGAAGTTTTTACGAGCACTACCATTCTTGTCCTTTGCGTACTGCGACTTATAGGTAACATAACAGGGTGTGCTGAAAAGTAATGGCTCTGAATTTTTTATATGAAAACTCTTAAAACTTCTAAAATAAAACAAACTTTATTAATATTCTACATTTTTATTCTTCATGTCTGCATACTTATTTCGCAACAGTCACCCCAGTGATGATACATTTCTCCCAACGATAGACCAGATTGTTGATCCCACCATTGTAGAATGTTTTACTTTGTTGATGGGGCCCCAACCTCATCTCTGCTTTCACCACTTCATCATTATCAAAGTGAAATCGTCGAAGGTGCTCCGTGAGTTTTAGAAACAGAACAGAACCTGATGGGGACCAAATCAGAACTGTACGGGTATGATCGATGAGAGTGAAACCGAGGCTTCGGATTGTTGCAGATGTGTGTGGTCTGACACTGTCATGCTGAAGAAGAGGGTGCTCCATGTGCGTCAGTCCGCAGCTCGTGGTCGTGTGATAGCGTTCTCGCTTCCCGCGCCCGGGTTCCTGGGTTCGATTCCTGGCCGGGTCAGGGATTTTCTCTGCCTCGTGATGACTGGGTGTTGTGTGATGTCCTCAGGTTAGTTAGGTTTAAGTAGTTCTAAGTCCTAGGGGACTGATGACCATAGATGTTAAGTCCCATAGTGCTCACAGCCATTTGAACCATTTGAACCAAGTGTGTCACGATTTCTGCGAGTGGAAACTGGATTACAGCACGCTGCTTCCCACACACCAACGTAGTTACATGACACACACTACAGTTGTGAGTCCTCTAGAGGCAGGCGGTTGCAGCTTGCGTCAGCGAAGCGGGAAAGTCGACCGAGTAATATGTATAACATGCCTTTTTTTGTTTTTTGTAAATTTGTGGTACGTTCCTATGGGACCAAATTACTGAGGTCCCTAGGCTTACACACTACCAAATCTAGCTTAAACTACTTACGCTAAGGACAACACACAAATCCATGCCCGAGGGAGGACTCGAACCTCCCTCGGGGAGGGCCGCGCGAACCGTGGCAAGGCGCCTCAAACCGCGTGGCTAATAAAGTAATACCTCAAACGATATTGAGAACATAATAAAAAATTCAGAGGCACCACTTTTCAACACGCCATCGTAGTTTCCAGGTATTCGATAGTTCCTGGAATGTCTGGATTTAACAGCAACACGAATATCTTCTATATATTAGAACGGAGCTAATCACGCCGAAGTTGATTACACCTAATGGTATGAGTTTTCTTCTTGTCCAACTGCTAGACTGGGATCAGAACCACACATCACATTAGTGGGCCATTGTCGATAATCACAAAGACCTTGTACTGGTTTCACCGCTACAGATACTCATCCATAACAATCAGTACTTGCTTCTTATATTATTCAAATGTAAGTACTGACAGCTACGAGGGTATTCTTTACCGGTCTGCGTCATCGTCGAATGGCGCCTCCAGTGGCAAGTGCTTAGGTTGCCACTATTACACTGTTCAGGAAGATATCCCTTACCACCATCAACGGGCAGAAAACTCAGTTTGTAGAATTTTCTGGATTTGAGCCTGATATTCAACGTGCGTAATGGTAGACCACAGACCTGATCGAATGTCTGAATTGTAACACGCTCACTGGACGACGTCTATCAACACACGAAAATGTACTCGGAAAATTTCAAGAAACTATCTCTCTCTATGAATTTGGGAACATTCCACAGCTCTCCAATTATAGCTCCAAACGAAATCGTGAAGCTGGCCGGTGCGGCCGAGCGGCTCTAGGCGCTTCAGTCTGGAACCGCGTGACTACTACGGTCGCAGGTTCGAATCCTGTCTCGGACATGGATGTGTGTCATGACCCCAGGTTAGTTAGGTTTAAGTAGTTTTAAGTTCTAGGGGACTAATGACCTCAGATGTTAAGTCCCATAGTGCTCAGAGCAAATTGAACCATTTTGAAATCGTGAAGTTATTAAAACACAGTTGACCACCACGAAACAGATAACTGTTGAAGTATTAAAGCAGCCAGAAAAAGCATAAACAGCTGCGTTTAAAAATATTTAAACGTTGGCTTCATTTTAAGAGTTCCGTTGAATAAACATGACATGATCTCTAACGGCATTATTATTATAAAGAGAACGACGAATGACTAGCAGTAAGGAGAGATAAAGTGCAAAATTAAGGTCGGTGACCGCCGGAAGGAAGGGTGAGAATAGTCTTACATTGAGATGGTCAGGTTTTATGTACCCATAAATTATAATGAAGACTGCAGGAGCGTGTACTGTTTGTGTGTGGTGTGACCATAAAAGATCGGAGGGTTCAGAAATATTGTTTCTTGCCCCAGTTATCCTGTCATATAGGTTTATGTTCAACTCGGACTGCAGGTGTCGTTCTAGACGATAAAATAGGGAGATCGCGTTTAGTGCCCTCATAAATCTCCCTTTCAGCAGTGAAGACACCCCAACACAGGACATTTCCACAATGTCGAATTTTACAGACTAAGCCTCAGCTGAGACGATTGGCAGGAATCTTGATGTAGAATTTCACTGATTAGGAATGACGTAAGAAGTATGATCATTATACTTATCTATGTGTTCCTCTTAATAGTAGTACCTATAGTTTTGTCACTTAATACAAGTGGCATGGTATAATTTGCAACCATAACACTAATTGAAACTACGTATGTAAAACCATAACAATTTCTGCATAGCAACTAATCGGTCTTAAGAGCCCACCACCTAACCCCATTTAAAATTATATATCAGGTACGAATGCGTGGTGTCTGTTCTTTCGGGAATCTCAGAGTATCGAGCATGGAGGAAATGGACAGGGACTGCGGATAGGTGGTGGGTCGTCCGCGCAGCTGCCATAATACTGTGTCCCAAACGGCGCAGTCATCAACGCACCTGCCCAGTAAGCAGGAGATACTGGGTTCGAAACTTGGTGCAGTAGACATTTCCACTAGTCGTTGCTGATTGCGAGTAATACCCCGATGCAGCTATCACTAATTACTTCTCTTTACTTTACTTTCTCCCTCCTTCCACCACCAATTTACATATAATATACCACTGCCGCGGATTCCACGCGATGTCCGTTCCCTCGGATATAAAGAAGAGTTTGACTGCAGCTAATATCAATTTTTAACTGGAGGTTTCTTATATCCTGATGCTCATTCAAACTGGGGCTTGAGTACATGGTACGATAGAATAACAGGACGCTCCCACGATTTTCATTACAGAATATATAAATACAGCTCTTATGTCAAATCCGTTCCCAAATTCAGTATATTTCTAACAAAGTTTGTTCAGTTCTACCTAAAAATACAAGTTCCACTTCTGTGTCCTAATCTTACTAATTCTACACAAATACACATAATATGGGCTATGTCCTCACAAGAAGTGTATCATCCCGTTCCAAAGAAGTACACTACTTAGCTGCAGCCTTTCACAGGTTTGTATTCAGCGTTATGTGCTTCTCCTGTAACAGTTGCGTTTCAGTGTAGCAGGGAACCATTCCATCAGATGATCACTGTCAGTGGTGTCCAGGCGAGTAAAGTCATCATCTTTTGCTAGATTGCCTCTGCACGTTCAGTGACAAGCTCTACGATATCGTACGAGAGGACAAATGCGTAATAGGTCTAGGAGGCCGTGACAGGCGCCATGCTGAAAGTGCCTGTTAATGTTAACAGCATTCTTCTCTGAAAGTAGAGCAATCTGACTGCAACATGTTCACTTACTAATTCTGAGCCCTATACACTTGATGCGAAGCTGGAAATTGCTGTCAAAGCAGCAGCTCATTAATGTCCTTAACACATAGATATTGTTAACCGCTATACGGCTGCAAATGGTACTGAATTTTTCTACCTAACTTGTAGAGTTGTCAAACCAAATGCTGTGGTATATCTTAAAAAGCTCCGTTTTTCGTCAAGAAGGACAATGACATAACTATGTGTACATTATACACTGAAGAGCGAAAGAAACTGGTACACCTGCCTAATATCGTGTAGGGCACCAGCGAACACGCCGAACTGCCGCAACATGACGTGACATGGACTCGACAAATGTCTGAAGTAACTGACACCATGTATCCTGCATTGCTGTCCATAAAACCGTAAGACAACGAGGAGGTGGAGATCTCTTCTGAACAGCACGTTGCAAGGCATCCCAGATATGCTCAATATTGTTCATGTCTGTGGCGTTTGGTGGTCAGTGGAAGTGTTTAAACTCAGAAGAGTGTTCATGGAGCCGCTCTGTAGCAATCATGGCCGTTTTAGGTGTCGCATTGTCCTGCTGGAATTGCCCAAATCCGTCGGAATGCGCAATCGACATGAATGGATGTAGGTGACTAGCCAGGATGCTTACGTACGTGTCACCTTACAGAGTCGTATCTAGACGTATCAGGGGTCCCATATCACTCCAATTGTACACGCCCCACACCATTACAGAGCCTCCACAAACTTCAACAGTCTCCTCCTGACATGCAGGGTTCATGGATTCATTAGGTTGTCTCCGTACCCGTACACGTCCATCTGCTCGATGTAATTTGAAACGAGACTCGTCCGAACAGGCAACATGCTTCCAGTCATCAACAGCCGAATGGTGGTGTTGACGGGCCCAAGCGAGGCGTAAAGCTTTGTGTCGTGCAGTCATCAAGGGTACACGAGTTCGCCTTCGGCTCCGAAAGCCCATTTCGATAATGTTTCGTTGAATGTTTCGCAAGCTGATACTTTTTGATGGCCCAGCATTTAAATCTGCAGCAATTTTCTGAAAATTTGACAGAAGTGCAACCCTTATGGTTGCACTTCCGTCACGGTGAACCATTCTCCTCAGTCGTCGTTGGTCCCGTTCATGCAGTACCCATTTCCTGGGCTACACTCATCACATTTAGTGCTTCTTCCAGTTCCTGATGATTCCTCCCGGTGTGAAGCCATCCAGTTGCAGTCCACGGGGTGTTTTGTAATGAAGAGCACCACCACATTGCACCGTAAAGGCTCGCTGATTAAAGCACACACTCATTTCGCGTTCCTTCAGATACATGTTGCGGGGCCAGCCACATATGGCGCTACAGCCACGCTGACCGCACTCCAAACGATGTCCTACTTCCTGTTCACGACTTGAAGACGATTGGCAACATGCTCTCCCACATTTGTTCATTTCCCCAAGGTAAAGAATACGTAGTGTTGCTTCATCTAGCCACTCCTTGAGCGTTGTAGAGCAGTGCATATTGTGATGCAGTTCTTATACCAAGTATTTCGAAGAGATCTCAGCAGGATTTTTAGAACCAAATAAAATTATTAAAAACTTGCTTCTGTATTCTAAATGTACTATACCTGTAAGCTGAATTTAAAATATATATATATATATATATATATATATTGTAACTCATTACTGAATGCAGACACTCAAAATAAATTTATTTCTTCATTTTTAAATTAACTATAACAAAAATTATAGCGTACTGCAAATATATCTCAAGCAAGGTGGTTCATTAATTTCAAGGTCTCAGTTCTCCAATTAACGTTGTCCTCTGTGTGTAGTCCCAAAACGTTGTCACAAACTACTTATTGTGTTTCATTGTTGGAGTAGTTGTTTCTATTGCTTTTGGATCTCCACGGGAAGGATTACATTGTATGCAGTGGCCTTCTTAAAATTTCATCGCAATACAGTTGCCTTAATCGATCTGTTGGTGTCTTAAGATGTTTCGTGAGCTGCCTTTCACTAATGGAACTGGTATTAGTTTTTACAATGTTCTGACACTGCACGCGGAAGATCATTTACGTATATCAGTAACAACAGAAGTCCCATAATAGAGACCTGTCGAGCACCGTGTGTGATTGTCTGAAATTCTGAGTACCTGGGCTAAGTGATCGACACGGGCCCGGTACACGCAGTAAGGGCTGCTGCAAATTCTTCTCGACGATTATGGATTATGCGGTTATATCCGGAGAAGTGGAAAGAATTAGCAGGGCCGAGTGCCTGGTGGGCGGTTGGACGGATCGATGATGCGGCCGTCGCGGGAGTCTCAGGTAAATAAACAGCCACGAGCGCACGAGCCATGTGCGGCCGCCCTTCTGTTATATAGCAGCGCCATAGGCGCAGCCAGAGCTTCCGACGGCCGCAGTCGCTCTACCCTACCGGTTTCCCTCTGCTCTCTAGGGATAACCCTCGGAACGTTGTAAGCGTACGTCCCTTGGGCTGCACGTAAGTGACATCGCACGATAATCACCTCCAACATATGCAGGATGTTCAGAAAAAATATGTCGAATACTTTGAGAGGCAATAGTACTCGTCGAAACAAGAAAAATAAGTCAGTAAACACGGTTCCGGAAATGCATAACTTCTGAGATAAATCCAGTAAACGTGGTCTCGAAATGCATACTTTCTGCGATAAACCCTTATATTTAGGAGGCGTTCAACTTGGCGTCCATTCGTGACAATGCACCCTTCTTCCCTCTGGCGTACGGAATGACGCACCCTTTGAAATATAACCTGCTGGCAAGCGTTGAAGACGCGACCCAGTAGTGTCTGCACATCGTTGATTGGCGTGGCGCAGACCAGTTCTCTCAAGTAAATCTAGGGCAGCGGACCGCGGGCCAGGTGCGGACCACGACACGTCAAAAACTATCCCGCCAAAAATATTTTCAAAGTATACATTACATACTCAACTTATTTTAAAAATATTTTTCTGTACATAACAATTTTTTTGAGCACCCGCCTTGTAATTTTCCTAGGAGCGTGCAATTAATTGCTAAATGATTATAATTCTTAACGGTTAGTTTTAGGCAGATTACATACATAGCTGCTATGCTGTGCAGTGCAACTGGATGGGAGCGAGCTGGCCGGCCGGAGCGTCATGTTATGTGGAGCCACATAAAAGCTCTGTACACACGAGTGCAGCACGAGAATTTTATTTAGCGAACAAGAAAATTTTATAAATTCTGTGAATCCTCTATTAAATCAGAATAGGCATATTCATTTAAATACCGTATTTTGTATTCATAACTCGAACGATGGCTTAAAGCCACATGGAGAGAGATGGAGGGTTAATGTAAATAACAGCCTGAGTTTGAATGGCAACATACAGATTATACACCAGAATCGATCTTGCCCACTAGGCCACATAACATTTCTGATGATCTTAATGATTTAATTCGTAATTTGGAGTCCCCAAAAAACAAGGCGAATCTTCTTGTTCCATACTTAAGGAGTGGAATCTTCTGGGAAGAATGTGAAACTGTTTGTATACAGACACCTAGAAACAGATTTAACACCATTCTTTGAAATGGAAAACAACCTTGTTGCGTGCAATGATGTAGATAGTCTGATAGCATTTTTGTGAATGGAGCACAATCCCGCCGAAGACTGGAGACTTTTCATCGACTCCTCTAAGGCTTGAAAGCTGTTTTAGACCACAACGGAAACGCACTGCCGCCTGTTCCTGTAGGTCGTCCTGTGTATATGAGGGAGAGCTATGGAAATGTAAAACTGCTAATTAAATTACAAAGTCTATCTATGGCAGATATGTGGCGATCTGAAGGTTTTTCCTATCATACTACGAATAAATTTAGGATATATCAAGTATTGCTCCATTCCTTGCATGTGGGAGAGTCGCGACAGGAAGTCACACTACATACGAAAAATGCGGCCCGAAAGGAATATCATGGTGATTGGGAAAAAGAATATTCAGTAATCCTTCATTTTCCTATAGTAAAATCTTCTAGCCAGCTTTACACATAAGGCTAGGATTTAGCAAGAATCAATGAATGAGGTTAATGATGAAGGAGTAACTTTCAAGTATTTAATGACAAAATTCCAATATCTCAGTGATGCTAAGACCAAAGAGGAAATTCGAGATCTGTTGAAGACTAGAACCTTTAATGACGTCGTTGAAGTGAAAAAGAATGCAGCATTGGGAAGCCTTCAAATATATGATCCATATTTCTAATGTGTCTCTTAAGAACCACTTCTGGACTTCTTGCTGAGCAGTTGTGTTGCTGTGAGTGACGACCACGGAGAGCGCTTCTATCACGATATTTCAGCAATAGAAAGAAGGTATCGGAGCAGGTCGAACTCATCTTTCTTTCAGACTGTTGCTGGTAAAAACACACACACACACACACACACACACACACACACACCAAGAGATAGCTAAAAGTTTCTGACGTCATACTCTTGTTTTTCTACCTCAAATTGATTGGAACAGATTATTTTTGTGGAGGAAAGAGGAAACTGTAATGTTTTTATTGACCAGAGTAATAATTTTAAAAAAGTGACACTCCAATAAAAGTAATGCATTAATCAACGGAATAAATATCTTAAATGAGGTAGAGAAACATAAAAACAACGAAAATCGTCCCCCATTGGGCATCTTGTATGAAATAAAGGTAGCAGAAAATTTCTTTCTTTTCTCCTATGTAACATGTGAGCTTATCCGATTATTTCGATCGTTCAACCTTAATTCCAGTATAATTATATGTTATTTTAAACTATGATTCATTTCAAAATTTACTTTGATAGTAATGTACACATTCTAGCATAAGACCCAGTTCTTAAAGCTCTACTAATTCATGATTTAAAAATGTTGAGGCACTCAGAAATGCCGTTTGTCTTTTAGATGATTCGTGGGTCTTGTAGCTTAGGCGCGGCACTCTATCTCGGCCATTCTTGGTCACGTGATGGTCAGCGGGTGACGTATGCCCTACGGCCTGTCTTTCATACTGGCGTCGACGCTGTTGTAGGCCGCCACACAAGTGGACCTCATCTTTCCCCAACAGCGCCATAGTAAAACTAACTTGTACGGAGACACACCTGGCAGTAATAGCGACAAAATAAAGAAAATGAACAAATTCAAAGTCTTACAGCAAAATGATCAACAAAATGTACTGACTTTTATTTCAATTTTGTTGTTTTATTAACGACCTATTTGTCAGTTGATCGAACGTTCCACGCGGGTATTGCCGGTTCAGCGTCCAACGGGCACAATATTTCCGTGACCAGACATGTCGCCATCGTCAGATGCGTTGACGAGCTGAGCTCCTGAAGGCGCGGGGCTCACTAATATCCGCCTCCGTGCGAGCCGCTCAGTCCACGGCAGCCGCGCCTCAACTGTTCGTGATAGCATTGATGGAAGTTCTCTGTCCGCCCTGGTCGCCATATCGTTTTGCTTCCTGAGAGTCTTCTTAATTAAACTCAGTGCTGGTTACCAAGCTATGCAAAGGTTATAGCTGCAATCTCGGTTGACGAAATCGTACCTGGTGCAAATTTCTATGGGCTCTCTAACGACGCTGTCCCAGCGTTTTGAAATCTATGCCAAAATCCTGGTACGTTGTTACACCATCACGCTATTCCCGGACAAACGGTGTTCTGCTACCGCTGACTTGGGATAAATCAGTTAAGTGTGCCTCGGGTATTCTCGGCAACGATCTTCGACAGTGCGAACTGTCTGTCCAATATATGTCTTCCCATATTGACATGGAATCTGGTATACGCCGGCCTTCCGCAAACCGATATGAACTTCTCGATAGGGCTCGTTTTTAATCGGGCTGGCAAAACACAGTTCTTACTTGCTGCTTCTTCAATATGTCACCGACTTTTCCCGATAGTGCGCCAGTGTACGGTATAAAGACAGTGGCGGCCTCTTCCTCCGACACTTCTTCCGTCTCCACAGGCTGTATTTTGGTGGGGCGAATAGCGCGCCTAATCTGCCATTCTTGGTACCCGTTTTTTCGGAATACAGTTCTGATGCATTCCAGCTCCTGGGGCAAACACTCGGCGTCTGAAATGGTGCGCGCCCTGTGTACTAGTGTCTTTAGAACCTCATTCCTCTGCATCAACTGTCTGCATAAAAATACAAGTCAGTGTGTGCGTTTTCTCCTTATACACAACGTGGTCCAGAGTGCCATCAGCTCCTCTCTTGACCATGATGTGCGGGAATGGTAATCTTCCTTCTTCTTCGTTCTCCGTAGGGAATTTGATTTTGGGATGTGTGGAATGCAGATGTGTAAGGAAGTTAAAGAATTTATCCTTCCTTGTGCCCAGATAAGGAACGTGTCATTTACATAACAAAAAACTCGTGGGTTTCTATTTGGATGACGTCAGGACTTCCTCATCGAAGTACTCTATACACAAATTCGCAACCACAGGCAAGACTGACGTGCCCATTGTGAGTCTTTAAGTCTGTTCACAATATCATCCATTAAACAGAAAATATGTGGAGGTCAGGACATGCCTGATGCGTGCTTTCCTACAATAATGAATGAAATAATGTTGGCCCTCAACTACACAGCCACTGACTCAGAGTTGCAATATTATATGTTTTTATATTAAAAATGAAGAAATTCTTCCAGCTGTATCTAAGGTGTCGATTTTATTTTGGCAACTAGTTTCAACGTTGTAACAACGTCATCTTCAGGCCCATATAGTTGTTGACGTCAACTGCGTGCTGCTGATACTACAAGTCAGTGGTGAGATACGGACGAGCTCCACACGTTGGTTTCTCTGAGACGCTCCTCAGGCGCTACTTTGGAACTTATAAGGTTGTAAGATAGTTGTCTGATGTTACTTATGAACTTTGATTTCGTCCCCGACACAAGACGACGAAAGATCAGAGATACGGTCCACGTCCTTCGAATGAAGCCCTGCAAGAATCCTGCAACTCGGGGTAGATACGAAGCTCCAGCAACAGGCAACAAGCGGAAAGGTGACGAAGGGCGTAGTGGCAAAAGGAGTTCTAAGAAGATCATCGCCAGGGCGAGAATTAGTCATCAGGAGCCGAAGTATACAGGACCGATGACTCGTTCCCGGACTAGGACGACGTAACATCGAGACGCTGTTCTCTTAAGGAGAAGGGAACGTCGCAGCAGAAGCTGAGTAGCACCGTGGGGTAGTGGATATGATCCTAAACTGTTGCGTGGAGTATCGTGGGTTCAAAATTCACAAGGACTGTACATATTTAATTTCTATATTCGGTTCGAGTAAATTCTAGAAGTATCTACAAATGTTAAGAATCACTGTATTTGAATGTTCTGTAGCTGTATCAATACTGTATGTGTTCTGGCCGGTGGCAGTCCGCTCCGCACTCTTGTATGTGCAAGTGCTGAATAAACCTTCCTTAAGTGAAGTTAGTGTTCGTCATTCATCTAATTACACCTTCTTGCACGTGACTCTCTCTCTCTCTCTCTCTCTCTCTCTCTCTCTCTCTCTCTACGCGCTCAACTGCAGCTGTTTGAAATTAATAAATATTTTTGACATCAATTAGCTTCTCGTGTATAACAATCTAATAAGTCAGAATATAGGCTTTTACGGTCAAAGTCTATTTCAATGCAGTTCTTCTGTGTGTTTCAGCTCCTCAATCGTGAGAAAAAAACGTTTTCCTTCGTAACCATACTACCTATATTCTGGTTTCTGTACCCGAATGATGCTATCGTCAGTTGTTCACAGGGAGGTAATGAGCTCTGCAGATTTAATCTCCATCCGGACCAACATCATGACGGAATGTAGTTCATGGTGGAAAATAAAAATTATACACACAGTATTATTTAGAAAGTCGAGAATCAAGGACAAATACTTGAACTCGATGTTTCGTAACCATCAAGTAGAGAACAACTCGGCAGTTCGTACATTAAATACAGGTTCACATCGTATCAGCGCTACCAGGAACCTGGAGGAAGAACCTCACCACCTACTAACTACATTCAGGACAAGTGTCTCCACCAAGATTACCATAAAGAAAGCTATGGCTACAAGGGAAAAATTAAGATCAGCTGGGAAGAACTGCCACGTGTAATTTCCTGGTAGCCAGACATTCGAGGTCGTAGTGACAGGCTGGGCAGAGTTCTACGCCAAAGGGGAATTAAACGCATCTACTATAGCAACGACAAACTAAGAGACTTCCTGCTTTCTTCTTATCCGTCGTGGACATCAGAACTATTTGAGATTAGCTGCAGGTGTAGGCTAGTCAGTATTGGTGAAACAGGACATCCCATCAACATTGCTGAGCTCGAACGATATACTGGTATTAATCTTGATAAGTATAATAAATTGGTGGTGGCACGATAGCAACACTAGTGTGGCGGGCAAATGAAGCAGATCCACTTCAGCAAGTCTGCCACTTGCCACTAACCGAAAAATTAGAAAAGTAGTCAAGGCAAGAAAGTGACCCATCGCGCACAGCAAGCACCACAGCGCCAAGCCACAGGCCACTCCCTAAGCAGAACTATGCCACCTTGACAGCTTGCTCCGGATTGGTCGATGACATCCAGCAATAATTAATATGAAATATTCCGAGCAATAAACATCCCTTCCCTTGATCCCGTCACCTAATCGAAAGTAAGGGTGCCAGGGTGCCAAGCCATTTTCAAATAGCGTATACGAACAGTAACCACAAACTACCATTACTCACCTTGATGAAGGTGCCCTGCAATACTACCCGAAACTTCGGTAGTTCGATCACATATGACGCAGTAAATACCCAGAGGAATGTTTTTGAAAAATAATAAAACATCGGCATTTAGTTAGCATTCAAAAGTGGATTAACAAATGGCTTACTACATAGAGGAAACCAATGTGAGGGAAACTGCGTAGTACAAGAGCCAGCGTTTAGCGCGACCCTCGTAGTCGAACATGATGGAGGTGATGTAGGAAGCTAAATTTGAGGTCAGTGTTCTCTCGACTTTGAAGTTATTACAATTACATAGTTTTATCAGCTGGCTGAAGACGAGGAAGATACCAACCATGGCAGTTATGAAAGAATTATTTCAACCCTCAGCAGAACTGATTTAAGGATAGCGCCGAAAATACAAATCGAGTGGTCTGGAACAATATTTGAGCCATACATTCTCTAGACCGTGCGTTCGTGTTGTGGCTAGTACGCAGCATTGCTCACGCATAAAATAAGAGTGAGCGATTAAGTAAGGACGGAAGGTAAGTTCCTCCCGTCAGCGACGTCTAAGACGGAATCCATTAGACAAATTTCGTGAGCGCGCGTCGATAATCTGCTTGCCTCTGTGACTTTTCTAATTCTGAGGAATGCTTCTTCACTAGAATTAACAGCGATTTCCGCCTATGTGGCGTGTGATTAAGAACATCAAATACCCGAGGAGACCGCTGTAATACGTAGAGCTTCGACTGTATACGTACATAAAACGCGTTTCCAGTCTCAAATATGTGCGTCTTCACAGCTGTTGATATGTTAACTGTGAAATAAACGTTACAATTATCCAGTACCTTCAGTGAAGCCTTCAAAGTACTCACCATGGGCCGGCCGGTGTGGCCGTGCGGTTCTAGGCGCGTCAGTCTGGAACCGCGTGACCGCTACGGTCGCAGGTTCGAATCCTGCCTCGGGCATGGATGTGTGTGATGTCCTTAGGTTAGATAGGTTTAAGTAGTTCTAAGTTCTAGGGGACTGATGACCACAGATGTTAAGTCCCTTAGTGCTCAGAGCCATTTGAACCATTTTTTACTCACCATGAGTCTGAATACAATTTTCAGTTTATAAAACTCTTTAAGTAGGCTAGTAGCAACATTCGTAGCGGGAACTACGGATTGCTTTGTCATCTTCTTTGCTCTCTATGGGCTTTATTTTTCAAACCTTCCTAATTTATAAGCGTGTAGTATGATGATTCGGGAAATGGGAGGGAGAAACGAAAGTATTAGCCCCAGTAGATTAAAACGAGAGGTATTTGAAATGACTAATACCTCACCATTATAAGTTCCACCTGTTGGACCACGGTGAAAATTTTGTAACGAGTTTTCATGTCAAAGGACTTATTACAATAATAACTGCTGCATAAATTGTTCGAAATCTGGCAACATACGAGTACAATGTAGGGCCACTCCTCTTGCTCTATTCATTAACGTGACCACCGCTTATGTTCGTTGGCGAAGTACAAGAACCACTCACAGACTGTAGGTGGCGGCACTGCCAGTGGACGGCAACTAAAGCGTGTACGGCGGACGCTGAATACGGTGCAGTCGTTGTCGTAATGCGGAAACGGAGTGATTTATCTGACGTCCTAAAGGGAATGATCGATGGCTTTCAGGCCAAGGCTGGAAGCATTTCCGAAACGACGAAGTTTGTGAACTGTTCCAGTGCCGCCGTGGTTAAAGTATGCCCTAGATGGTAAAACGTTGGTCTCCAAAATCGGTGCTAAGGCAACTGTGAGCACCACAGGCCATTGATGACAGGGGTAAATAATGGCCGAGGAGATACGTACGGGCGAATAGACGTGAAACGTTTGTGTAATTGGCCGACCAGGTGAACCAAGGAGATACCAACTATAGCTTCTCAACGACAGTTCAGTGATCGTTGCTATGTACGGGCCTCCGCAGCAGGCGCCTGGTTCGTGCACCCAGCTGACTGCTGTTCGTCGGTGACGAAGGCTGCAATTGGCACGCCAGTGCCGCAACTGGACATCCAGTAAGGGGTGATTCAGATGAATCACGTTTTATGCTCCCTCGGACTGGGGGCCGTTGGTGCGCACGGCGTGAAACGTCTGAAAACGGACACCCTGCAACAATCGTCGGAAGGGTCAAGGCCGGAGGCATTTCCTGGGTGATCTCGTCATTGTGGGAGACACAATGGATCAACGCCAGCATGCATCTATCCTTGGGAACCATGTCCACCTCCCACACGTAGTGTGTTATTCCTCGGCACCCTGGCATTTACCAGCAGCAAAATGCAACGTATCACACAGCTCGTAATGTACTGTGTGGTTCGAAGAGAACCAGAATGAGTTTAACGTACTTCCCTGGCCACCAAACCCTCCGGATTTAAGCCAAGTCGAGAATCTGAGGGATCACCTGGATCTGGTTGCTCTAACCACGGATCCTCAACCGAGAAAACTAACGCAGCTGGCCACGGCCCTGGAGTCAGCATGGCTCCACATCCGTGTCGATACCTACCAGAACATCATTGACTCTCTTCCTGCACGTCCCGCAACGGTCCGCGATGCAAAAGGTGGTTATTCAGGCTTTTTACAGGTGGTTACATTAATGTGGACAGTGTGTTAGTACATAATGTTTTTACGTTTGATGTTTTAGGCCAAGACTACAAACCTACAACGCATTTGTCTTCGTCGAACCTGTAGTATACAGCGTGTGCCATAATCAACAGTTAAAATTTGGACGTCTGAAAAATGAAACGAAGCACGAAAAAGAGTTCTAGTAAACAGGGGACAGCAAACGAAATGCATGATCATTTGTCCCAGTTAGAACAAGCGTATTTGGAATAAAAAATTTCTATTAATTCCACACTTGACTCGACTCAAATTTGGCGAAGTTCCATCTTAACAAGAAATACAATACTGCCTCAGCACGTTAGATGTTACAATTCATTGTACACTCGTACCTGGTGTATGAGATGCTCCACGTGTCGTCCTCGCATTTGAATGCAACTTTGCACTCGTTTCTGGATGAATTCTCCCAAATACCCCCGGATTATCTCGTAAATCTTCAGAAGATTGTGCGACTAGTTCTTCGAGTACTTCAACCGTACCAACGAAAGAGCTCCAGGCGTCACTTTTGAAATGACCGCACACAGAAAACTGCAGACGATTGACGTCAGGTGACCTTACTCGCCCTGTCTATCCTGGGCCATACTGTCGCTGTCGCGTTCGATGACGTCTTACGTCAGCGGCAGATGCACCATACTGTATGTACCACATCCCAAACCGTGGGCCATGGATGAAATCTGAGCCCAATTAGATGGAGCTTAAGTGAAAATTTTGTATTTAAAACGCATTTGCAGTAACTAGGACAAAATTGCGGCCGGCCGCGGTGGTCTCGCGGTTCTAGGCGCGCAGTCCGGAACCGTGCGACTGCCTCGCACGTGGATGAGTGTGATGTCCTTAGGTTAGTTAGGTTTAAGTAGTTCTAAGTTCTAGGGGACTGATGACCACAGCAGTTGAGTCCCATAGTGCTCAGAGCCATTTGAACCATTTGAACAAAATTGCGCATCGTAAACATCTATGGGGATTATTAGTGACGAACTGGACGTAGCATTAACTCTGTCCGTATGTTGTTTGACCAGGGAGAGAGCAAGATCCCAAGCAGAATTTAAACAGAAACGCGCGCCTCTATTTATATCACTTGCTATTTACGAGGGCGTGCTGCAAAAAAATGCCCCCGAATTATTTATGTGAAAACTCTTACGGCTTTTTAAATAAAACAAACGTTATTAACATTCTGCACCATATTCTTCTTATCTACACATTTATTTCTCAACATAGTAACCTCTTCGACGAACACATTTCTCCCGACGACAGACCAGTTTCGTCGCTTACAACGTTTGACGTTGTCCACGGATCCACAGTTCCACCTTCTCACTATCAAAGTGAAGTCATCGAATGTGTTCCTTAGGATTTGCAGACAGAAGAAAATAGGATGGGGCCAAGTACGGACAGCGTGGAGGATGATCGATGACGGTGGACCCAAGCTGTTGGATCGCTGCAGATACCGCAGCGCTCGTGTGGTGGTCATGCTGAAGGAGAGGCTGCTCCACGTGTGGACCAACTCTTCGAGCTTGAAACTGGATCACAGCACGCTGTTTCTCACACACCGACATAGTTAACGTAACTACACCACCAACTTACACGCTGCAATTCGGAGCCCTATAGCTGCAGAGGGCTTCAAATATGTAGATATGAAGAACGAAGATATAGAATGTTAATGACGTTCATTTTATTTAAAAAGCATTAAGAGTTTTCACATTACTTTTCAACACGCCCTTGTTAATCTCAACTGCTTCCTTAATAACAGTATCGGAATAGCTGGAAGTGCATGCTAGTATCTCCGTGTTGTTATATTCCACAAGGCCGTGTTCTGCAGTAGCAGATTTGCTTGGCTGTTGTAGGTCTGTGTTACGCTTACGTTCTGTACACTGATCTTCCAAGACCCTGATGGTGTAACCAGAGCCCACGTCATCTCAGACCCTGACAGTTGGTCAGATGAGTTAAGCTACCTCGAAATAACTAAGATATTTGTGGTGAAATATTGATCAAACGCGCATCGCGTTGTCGACCAAACGTGGATCCGATGATCTGGTGACTGATGAAAATGATAAAGTGGCACCGAAGTGTAAGGCCTTTTTGGCTTATAGCAGGTAACATTTTCTACCTGGTGGGTGGTATTCAGCAGAAACGGTACGAGAAGAGTGTTTTTCGGTCACCACCTAAAATTAGGGCCCTTTTAGTGTCCCGAAAGAATGATTTTGAATGACGTAAGGCGGATGTGATGACAACATTGCTCACACCGTCGGAACCATGGCGGATCAATGCATGAAGCATAATGTCACACGCACGCCTACAACAACCTAGAAAGTCTGCTATTGGCTGTCTACAAGTTATCCTCTGGAATAGAATAACACAAACATTCGGCCGTGCAGTTCCAGCTGTTGTGTTAGTGTTATTAAGGTAGAGACTGAGATTCAATTAGAAAGCAACCTTATAAACAGAGACGGAAATGTTTGGTTATACTCTGTGGGAATCCTGCTCTCTCTTTGGTCAGACAGCGAAGGGAAGGAATTAATGCTGCTTTCTCACTCGTTGATAACTAATATTCACCATTGATAACTTCTGATGTTGGTTGTGTGGAGCCGCTAGTCGTTTATGGTGTGTGTGTGTGTGTGTGTGTGTTTTTGTGTTTGTATCGTAGTTCTGCATATGTTGTATCATGCTTCTCAGTCGGCGTAGCCCACCTAACGATGGTTTAGATATCGAAAAATAGTATTTTCTCGTTGTATTTCTGCCTTGCAAATGACAGGGTGTTCACCTGTAGAAATACCGATTGTTGTCGAAGGGGTCAACTTGCGGAAATGCAGCCGGCTATTTGAACACCTTGCAATAGGCTCGTTCCAGGATCCATGTTTACCGGAACTTTTTCCTTGTATTTTAGTATTCTTTAACCCATGTCAGTTTTCGCTATTAATAATGTGGTGTCACCGCCAGACACCACACTTGCTAGGTGGTAGCCTTTAAATCGGCCGCGGTCCATTAGTATACGTTGGACCCGCGTGTCGCCACTGTCAGTGATAGCAGACCGAGCGCCACCACACGGCAGGTCTAGAGAGACGTACTAGCACTCGCCCCAGTTGTACAGCCGACGTTCATAGCAATGGTTCACTAACAACTACGCTCTCATTTGCCGAGACGATAGTTAGCATAGCCTTCAGCTACATTTGCTACGACCTAGCAAGGCGCCGTATTCAATTGATAATTAATATTGTGAAGCATGTATCATCAAGAGCGATGTTCTACAAATGTGGATTAAAGTTAAGTATTCCAGAAGCTACGTACTTTTCTTTATAGCATTCATTACGTATCCTGTTTCAGACCTCACGCCAGCCTGCGTGAGTTTAAGCGCGTGCCTTTCGGCTTCCTCTCATTGTGTCTAGGCTGTCTTGTCTAGACACAACAAATAATGATACAATCTGATCACAGGATCAACTTTGATTTATTTTTAAATTAAATCTATGGTCAATGATTCATATGTCAGAATGGCCTTAAAATTTTACTTCAGTTGTGAATGTACTTTCATGTTTGAGTGACCAGATTTATATGCAATCAGCTATTCTTTGATGCACTTTACCACTGAAAATGCATAGCGATACGCGGCACTTCCCTCGATAGATAAATGTCGCGCGTCCTTTCTTCACAGGAACGTGTCCTCTAACTTTATAAAAACACAGCTGTTTACACGTGTTTTATTGCTAAATATCACGTCAAACAGTCAACACCTACGGAAATAGTGTGATGCAGCAAAACTTGTTACACCGTTATAACCTAAAAATGAGAGATAACAACGTAGTCCTATTCGTTTTCCTAAAGAAATAAAGTAAAAAAAAAATAAAAAAACGCTGCACCACCGTTGCCCGTTTATTAATTTTTTTTTTTCGCGCGCTCTGGGTTTTCCTCACTCTTTCTGCCTCACTGCAGCCGCCTAACACGCAAATGAGAGTTCTGTACAGTGGAGTAAGAGGTTCGTCTTCATAATGCTGGTGAAACAACTAGTGATAGTACTTTGTTCATTTGACTGAAATGCGCGGTTTCTAAACTGTGGCTGGTACTTTTGCTTTGAACAGTTTTATGTTTCTACTCACAAATGCAGTGTAAATTAATGAAATGAATAAATGTGTCAGTAAAGGAGTAGCATAGCGCTGTTTAATTATTGACATCGCTGTTGTGCGTTATTATCTTTGGACTGAGTAGCTGTCATTGTTAAAGTGAAGTACGTTTGCCGAAGTTCAGTTATTTGTCGACTAGACTGGCATGATTAAACTGCAACAAAAAATCATTGACTCCATTCGATAACAACTGTTCAGTTACTTTGAACTTGAGGCATATATAAAACAACATTGAACGTATTTGTGCGTGTGGTTGACATATTGCGTACTCTTCTCGCGTAAATCAGTGTTGGAGAACAACATTCCACAACATGATCAGCAGACGTGACCCTCTGTCCTTTCTAATCTTACGTCGCCTTCAAAATCCCACCAACAGAAGATCTCTAGTTTTGAGTCCCTTGTACAGTACTTAGCGTTCAGGCGTTATGCGACTGCAAGGGGACGGAGCGAGCGACAAACAACCGGCGCACGCGAAAATTTAAGGGCTGTACTTTCAGAAGATCATATATGCGTACTGTCAGAATTATGACTCAAGATTTTGCATGGGATTCATTGTTGGTGATAGATCCTTGTGAGCTGAACAGAAAGTAAAACAAAACTGCAATCGCTTAAGCTCTGTTTACAGCAAGTGCTGAAACTGACATCGGTCTGCTGCAAGGCAACTTCTGAATATACTGTCAAATACTCGAATTATGGATCCCGAAATTCTTGAAATCGTAAACTGAGTGATGCCTTACAGCTCCTCCTGTATATGGTTTGCACTCATCTTTAACATCTCTGAAAGATAAAAATAAAGTTAACTGAGATTTGGGAAACGAGATCAGTCAGCTATCCCATCCTCAGAAACACGTCGTACTTCCGTCATGGACCCATTGGCAGTGTATGCCCTTCGGAGTCGCTCTAGAACCCAGCATCCAACATCTCGGTTTTGGCTCTTGAGGAAGACTGGGCTGCCATTCCTTAACAGACATTCAGAAATCTCTTTAAAAGTGTTCCCAGCAGAGTTCAAGCAGTCATAAAAACGAAGAGTGCAGTGAACACATAGTGTGTTGTGAGGCGATCACTCTGTTGTATAAATAATTCAAAAGCCAAGATCGCTTAAACACTGTTTACTAGATTACCGGTTTCAACACACTAAAGGTGCCATCATCGGATCTGTGAAGATGTCTGGATGTTTGTCATACGTCCGATGGAGGGTATACTGTACATTTGTGAAAGATAATTGGAAATTTGAATCCCATATGCATCCATGTAAAACATGTATCCTTATAAAGTCAAATGCTTCTGTTGAAAATGGAAAATTTTATGGTTCTATACACGAGCTACAATTCACAGAACAAGTTAAAGTCTTGTTGGATCCTTTTTGAACTGATGTGTGCACAATAACTCTATTTTTAGTCAGATGAATTGTAAGAAGGTCCTGATTGAACAATGTACAGTCATACGTCAAAATTACACTGAAGAGCCAAAGAAACTGCTACTGCCTAATATCGTGTAGGGCTCCCACAAGCACGCACAGTGCCGCAACATGACGTGTCCTGGCCTCGACTAATGTCTGAGGTAGTGATAGAGGGAACTAATACTATGAATCCTGCAGGGCTGTCCACAAATCCGTAAGTGTACAAGGAGGTGGAGATCTCTTCTCAACAGCACGTGGCAAGGTATTCTAGATATGCTCAATAACGTTTATGCCTAGGGAGTTTAGTCCCCAGCAGAAGTGTTTAAACTGAGAAGAGTGTTCCTGCAGCCACTCTGTAGCAATCCTGGACGTGTGGGGTGTCACATTGTCCTGCTGGAATTGCCCAAGTTAATCGGAATACGCAATGGACATTAATGGATGCAGATAATCAGACAGTATGCTAAAGTACGTCTCACCAATCAATCATATCAAGACGTATCAGGTATCCCTTATCACTCCAACTGCTCATGCCCCACTCCATTATAGAGACTCCACCATCTTGAACAGTCCCATGCTGACATGCATGGTCCATGGATTCATAAGGTTGTCTCCATACCTGTATACGTCCATTGGCTCGATACAATTTGAAACGAGACTCGTCCAACCAGCTGTAGTGGCACCAGCACTTAGGATAGGGAAAGTTAGTTTTGTGCGATATTCAGAGCACGAGTTAAAGCCAGGTGTGGGCCAGGTTCCAGTAAGTTACGCATACCAGCAGTTGCGAAGGCAAATAGAGGCCACGGGGGCGTTGAACTGAGGGAGAGGGTGCAAGTCACAGACAGAAGAGGGCCACTGGACAACCTAAGTATTATGCATACGTGACGCCAAGCGGCTCGCTTGACAAAACAGAGGTGCAGAGCCAAGTATAAATAGGTGCCGTTTTCTAACGAGAGTCATTCAAGTGTGGCAGCTCTCCTGGACAGCGAGGCATGTCACACCACCAGGCTACTCCCAGCAACAGATGGGGCGACAGCGTCCCAGTCCACGGCAGGTCGTTGGTTCGACACTCTGAGGGTGATGCAGGGTCTGCAGCCAGCCAGTGGGGGGCCACTCTTCGGCTTGCTACCGCGGGCAGGCGTCTCAGCTCCGACCACACGCCAGAGACTTGAGAGGCGAGGACCGCAGATTCGGATGCCCTATCGCAGGCGGTCGTTGCTGTCACATTCTCAGCTACGCCAGTGAGGAAAAAAGCAGCAGCAGGGCCAGCCTACGGCTCCCGGCAGAGCAGTGCGGAGTCAACGGGGATGGTGGCCGCTGAGTCGGCTGCTGGTGGAGCCATCCTGATGTAATCAGAACTGTGCAGCTGGTGTACAAGGCCGGCACGACACAGTGTTGCGTAGCACAGGCTGCTGGGGTGCTTCCTCAGCATTGCCGAGCCCTGTGACACAGACCGAGGTGAACGGAGCACTGTAGTGGAAACAAATAAATCATTTGGAAAGATCTCGCCGAGTTTCAATACGCCACATCTGGCATCTAATACCACAACATTTGGTGTCACAATAGTGGACCTCGTCTGTACAGTACGATGTTCGAGCCCACTGCCTGTAGTATAGTCACAAGATGTGCTGAGTGCTGACAAAATCGTCCTTTTTATGTGTTGGACGTTTCCTTTCTTCTTTGTGTTTTGAGTATGAAGTGTCAAAATCCACATTGTAGATGTTTTGCGTGGGCATAGTATTTTTTGTTGTCAGAGTAAGTGTTAGTGTATTTGGGGCAGTAAGATTTATTTTTTTTAGTGGCATTTGATTACATTTGTATTGGTTTATGATGATACTAATTATGACGATACAGAGCTGTAGGAAGTCAGGTTATTCTTGTACTTAGCCTCGAAACAAAACGACTAACTGAGAACGAAAGCAACACAATGGCAGAGTCAAGGACGCAAGGTGCATTGGAACTAGAAGCGGTGCGGATCTTGTGGGAAAAAGTAGCACAATTGACAGCAGACAGTACGAAGTTGAGAAGTGAATTAAGATCTAGAAGTGAGCGGGAAACCGCATTTGATCAGTCGTTGTTGCCTAGGGTGCAGGAGATTGATCCAGCTGCCATGAGTTCCATTATTCCATTTTCTGCCAAGGCATCTGAGGATGTGCGTTCGTCTGTGGACTACTTGGAGACTCAGCGGTGATGAATGGTTGGTGGGATGAGCAGCTAAGATTAGATTAACAGGTGCCTTAAGGAAGGCAGGATAGTTTAAGCAGCTAAGGGAAGGGCTCTTACAAAGGTACAAAAAACAGAATAGCGCTTGGTACTTTAGGGAGAGGTTAAGTACAATGACAAAGAAACAGGGGGAGACGGTGGAGAAATTTGCGGACAGTATAAGGGAAATTAATAAGTAGACTTATGAGTTAGGTCAGAGCGATGAAGCGAATAGTGTTCTGTTGCAGGAGGCCGAGCAAAGGGCACTTGATGTATTTTTGAGAGGGTTACCGGCGCATATGTCACGGAAGGTGCGTGAAGGAACTCCAAAGGATTTGTATTCGGTCATTCAGCTGGCGATTCAATGCGAGGAAGTAGACATGATAACAATGGTACGCGAGAGGCAGACAGTGTTTACAGCAGGTATAAAATGTTATAAGTGTAGTCGTACAGGACATGTGCAGAGGCAGTGTACCCAGTCGCCAAGGAATGGAGGAAGGGGTGGAAATCAGCAGCGTGGAGGATGGAGAAGTGGAGATAGGAGAGGTTGACAAGCGTTAAACGGCAGAGGGGGCCCAAGACCCACCTAATTGAGCTCCTGTTTAATTGCAATGCTACTAATACGTATGCAGAGGTGGAATGTTCAGTGGTAGGATCCATAGGAACTGAAAAGTTTAAGGTTTTGTTGGACACAGGGCCGCAAGAGTCAGGGATACTAGGAATATAATGGGACGAAGGAAGTTAGAACACCACGTTATAGGTTGCGTGGAGTGGGGGATAATGAGGTCACGCCTTTGGGGTCGGTGACAGATGACTTTCGCATAGCGAAAGTCCAATTTAACGCATGCATGGAAGTGGTATCATGGGTAAGTGAGGGCTATGACATGATCCTACGAGTAGGTTTCTTGCATAAACATCATGCCAAAATTGGCCTTGGACAACGAACTGTGGAACTTAGTGGAATGTTATTTCAGCTAGGGGAAACTGTTGTCAATGCAGAGCTGTCGGGAGTGGCGTTTAAAGTAATGAACAAACCAACTGAACCGCGTACATTAGCATTAAGGCTTAACTGTAATGAATGTGTGTCTAGTGGCACCGGGAAGTCGCTTTGGGTAATTGTGGAGTCGAACCTACCTGCGGGTTCAGTGTGTGTTATTGAATCATTGGAGGACAATGAAGATTTGGGTTGACTGGGTTGTTTTGTGAAACGTAGTGTTCTGCGCGTACAGAAGGGGAACGACGGGAGAGTAGCTCCCGTGAATGTGGATAATTTAAGCACTGTAGGCGCGAATTTGAGGAAAGGAGTTTAAGTAGCAAATCTGGATGTGCCATATGACCAAGACTAATGCTCTAGAGGTAGGAGAAGCGATCAACCTCTGACTGCCGATAGAACTCCATTGGATGACAAAATTAAGCCTTTGAAAGGAGGACAAAGAGAGCACTTCCAACAATTGTTGTGGGAATTTAAGGACTTGTTTTTTCCCGCAAGGGCCATTACCAGCAACTCCATTAGTTCAACATACGATACCAACAGGGAATGAAGCACCTGTTTACCGTAAACCATACAGAATGCCGAGGTATTTGCCGCAGAATGTGGAGGAGTTCATTTATCAGCCGCTTGCGGACGGTATTATACAGCATCGTAATAGTTGCTGGGGAACGGGCATTGTCGTTGTGCCTAAAAAATCTGCTGATAGAATTAAGAAATATCGGTTCTGTTGTGTCGACCGATACCTCAATAATAAGACAGTAACGGACGCGTACCCCATTCCAAACATATCGGGGAATTTGGATCACTTAGGAGAATGCCAGTACTTTTCTACAATGAATTTGACAAGTGGTTATCATCAGTTAGAGGTGGCTCCAGAGGATCGTCCAAAAACTGCTTTTACTACAGCTGGAGGCCATTACCTGTACATGAGAATGCCATTCGGTTTGAAAAACGCTCCGGCAACGTTTCAGAGGCTGCTAGACAGTGTCTTTAGGGGTTTGAAACCACGGCAGTGTCTGGTCTATTTGGATGACATTATAGTGTTTTCAAGTAGTATGGAGCAACATAGACAGCGGTTAAGGGAAGTCTTTATGAGGTTAAGAGCAGCTCGTTTGACGTTGAGCCTGAACAAGTGTCATTTAGCATTGGAAGAAGTAAAATATTCGGGTCACATTGTCAGTAAGGACGGAGTGCGAACAGATCCGAGGTCGGTAAAGGCTGTAACTAATTTTCGGGAACCGAAAACAGTTAAGGGAGTGCAGTCATTCATCGGAATTTTCAATATCTATCGAAATTTCGTGAAGCTTTTTGCAGATTTAGCACAGCCGTTGACGTGATTCTTGCGGAAGTGTGTGAAATCTGAGTGGACAGAAGAGTGTCAGAAAACGTTTGACAAACTGAAAGAAGTGTTAACATCAAGTCCGGTTCTGGTGTTTCCAGATTTTGAAAAGGAGTTTGTACTAGCATGTGATGCATCGAATCAAGCACTATGGTGTGTTCTTAGTCAGGAAATTGATGGGAAAGAGCATCCTGTAGCCTTTGCGTCTAGGCAGTAGAATGCAGCTGAGAAGAATTACTCAACAACTGAGAGGGAGATACTGGGCGTAATCTATGGAATCACAAATTTTAAATGTGAAATATACGGGAGAAGATTTCGGATAGTGACAGATCATGCTTCTTTGAAGTGGTTGTTGGGGTTGAAGGATCCGTCCACCAGATTCGCTCGATGGGCTGTGAGACTTAGTGAATTCGACTACGAGCTGCTGCACAAGCCTGGGCAGAAGCACGGTATGCGGGTGCACTAAGTAGGAAAGTAATGAAAGTAGAAGTCATAGGTTATGACCTAGCAGTACGGCAAAAATTACAGGACGTGGACAACGATTGTAAATTGTATCGGACACAACAACAGTTTAATATATAAGACGGTCTTCTGAGCTCGGAAACGAAGTCAGTGCCAAGGTTAGTAGTGCCAGCGAAGTTGAGGGATGAGATTTTAAAGCAAGCACATGATCACGTGTTATCTGGTCATGGAGGGTGTACAGCGACGAATAGGGGAGTGGCGGAGAGGTATTGGTGGAGAGGTAGGAAAGGAGATGTGGAGCAGTATGTCAATAATTGTATACCATGTGCGCAGAGAGCAGATTTCAGCCGGAAACAGATACAGCTACAACGATTACCGGAAGCGACATATCTATTCTCTATGCACTGGGTTGATGTCTTAGGACATTTTAGGTGAACACCATCGGGGAACAGATTCGTTCTGACAATAATAGACCATTTTTCAAGGAATATGGAGATAGTGGCTATGCCCAATTAACAGGCAGCATAGGTCGTGCAAGCGTCAGTAAACAACTGGATTTTGAAGTTTGGTGTACCGAAGACAATAATTACCGACCAAGGGACCAATTTCATGTCAGATTTAATGAAGGGACTGTGTAAATTGTTGAACGTAAAAAAGTTGAGGACAGAACGGGTACGCAGAACAATCGGGAAGTGGCTGACTTTTTATGTGGATTCTCATGAAAGTCAGTGGGACGAGTATTTGAAGCATGTTGTATGCGCATACAATGCAAAAGTCCATACAAATACCGGCTTGTCTCCATATGAGGTAATGTATGGGCGAAAAATGCCGGAAGCGTTGGATTTAGTTAAGCTACAGAAAGGAAGTAACAATTTTGGTAAACATTTTTGGAATACAGTGATCAATTGTTATATTTAGATTAAAGTTCAGTCTTGATCACGTTATGTCTGTTTTAATGGGTAACCGGTTTCGGTTTTTTTCTATAAAACCATCATCAGACCCATTGGCTCCCTTGGGTTGGTAGGTGGAGCTCTCCTTGCTGCTGTGCAGTCAACTGATCAGTTGACTGCACAGCAGCAAGGAGAGCTCCACCTACCAACCCAAGGGAGCCAATGGGTCTGATGATGGTTTTATAGAAAAAACCGAAACCGGTTACCCATTAAAACAGACATAACGTGATCAAGACTGAACTTTAATCTAAATACAGAAAGGAAGGACTGGTGAATCTGTACGTCAATTCGCGAGGACAATTCGGGATGTTTGGAAACGGGTACAAAAGGCGAATGCAAAGGCTTTGGAAAGGCAGGAAGACGCAGTAAAGCGGAAAGGAAGATTACCGCAGTATAAAGTGGAGCAATGAGTAATGCTGCCCAGCCCCTATACGCTAAAAGGGAAGATGAAGAAGTTCGTCACGAGGTATCAAGGGCCATACCAAGTTGTTGAAACCACATCTCCCGTTAATGTTAAGCTTCAGCTGCCAACTAGAACGACGACAGTACACATTGGGTGGTTACGGATATTTAAGGGTTGTCCTGATGTGATTCCAGGCGTGTCACAGGAAGGAAAGAGGAAAAAAGAGAGAGTGAAGAGAGGTGCTAAACGCAGAAACAAGCAGGAAGAGAGGGTACGGCATGAAGTACCATATACTTTGCGCTTTGGAACGTAGTAGGGTGTTCGTAGTCTTTTTTTGGTTTCGTGTCATGTATCATTGGGTTTGCATAGAGTAATTAGGCATTGTATCTTCGTATATGTGTTTTCGAGTATTGTGAGTCTGCTGGGGCAGCAGTCCTTTTGAAGAGGGAGGAAAGGTGATAGTGATCCCTGTCCTCAGGTCACTGAAAAGGGAAGTGCAACGTCTGACGTATGTGGAGTGTTGTTGGAGGAGAAATTAAAACACAGTTCTGGAGAAATTAGTGCGTCGGAGTAAATTTTGCGGCAAAGTCGTAATAAATATGTGTTTAACGATGTCAGAGTCGTACGATTTTCTGTTTACATTTTTAACTATCGACAGTGCTTGGTCACGAAAGTCGTGCTTATTGTGCCAGTTCATATAATATATTTAAGGATGAAAGTAGTCACACAATCGGTGTTGTGTTTGGATCAAAAATAGTGAATGTTGGAGGAAAATCTGTGAAGCTACAAATATGGGACACGTGCACGGTGCAGCTATTTTTAGTCAGGAGGAAAGGAATAAACTGTCCAAGGGACATCGTGAGGCCAAATTTGAGCTTGCAACGGGTCGGGATGCATTGGATCTTCTCCACCTACGAGACTTTGGTACTAGTAGCAAGTTGTTCTGAGCAAGAGGTGTCTGTAGAAGCGAACGTATAGAGCTCGACGGGAGTGGAATTTTAGTCAATGGAACTAAGTGTAACATAATAGGACCACCCTTCTATCTGCCAGCATCAATTTCAGGAGTAGCGCAACTGAATATTACGCAGCCACAGCTGGTCTGGCCAGAACCAACTGTAGAGCTTTTGCCAAGGCAGAATCTGACCTTCTTAAATCAAACTCTGGAGCCTGGTCTGTTGAGATCTGTAAACCAGTTCGTTTTAGAGCAAAAGGGGCGCATATCAGACGAACAGCTTGTTCAGCATCTCACTAGGTATATGGAAAGGCAACGGAAAATAACGATCATTTTGAGCACCTCTGTGCCAAGCGTCTTTACAGCCTTAACTTTGTTGTTTGGCAGAGAGCTAATTCCAAGAGAGAACCAAGGGTAGTCTAAGTCCCAGTGGACTGGATACCGAGGGCGTGAGACGAGTAGGTAAGGTGTTGATCGAGCAGTGGTCGTCCATTCAGGAATTTTTGCGTTTTGTTTCATGTCATGGTTGTAAGGGGCACTAGACCACATTTACATTCTGTTATAGTAAGGTAATATGCAATAGGTGCAGACCCAAACAAGTTAAGAGCTAATTAAGGGTCGACCCAATGGCCGGGTCTTTCCGAAGAGGGGAATAATGTAGTGGCATCACCGTTTAGGATAGGGAAAGTTAGTTTTTTTTGGATATTCGGAGCACGATTTACAGCCAGGTGCGGGCCGGATTGCACTAAGTTATGCATACCAGCAGTTACGAAGGCAAATAGTGACCACGGCGGCGTAGAACTACCGGAGGGGGCGCACAGTTTCCATGGCGCAAGTCATAGGCAGAAGAGGGCAACTGGCCAACCTAAGTGTTACGCATATATGACGTGAAGCGGCTTGCTTGACAAATCACAGACGCAGACCGGAGTATAAATAGGTGCCGTTTTATAATGAGAGTCAGTCAAGTGCGGCAGCTCTCCTGGATGACGAGGCGTGTAACACCGAATGGCTACACACAGCAGCAGATGGGGTGACAGCGTCCCAGTCCATGGCGGGTCGTCGGTTTGACCCTCTGAGGTCGATGCCGGGTCCGCAGCCAGCCAGCGGTGGGCCACTCTTTGGCTCGCTACCGCAGGTAGGCGTCTCGGCTCCCAACACATATCGGAGTCTTTGGAGGTGAGGGCCTCAGATTCGGACGCCGGATCGCTTGCAGTCGTTGCCGCTGCGTTCTCAGCTACGCCAGTGAGGAAAAGAGCAGCAGCAGGGCCGGCCTATGGCTCCCGGCTGAGCAGCGCGGAGTCAACAGGGACGGTGGCCACTGAGTCGGCTGCTGGTGCAGCCATCCTGACGTAATCGGAACTCTGCAGCTGGCGTACAAGGCCTGCATGACAAAGTGTTTCGTTGCACAGGCTGCTGGGGTGCTTTCTCAGCATTGTGGGGCCCTGTGATGCTGACCGAGGTGAATGGAGTACTGTAGTGGAGACAAATAAATCATGTGGAAAGTTATCGCCTAGTTTTAATACGGCACGACCTGCTACCCGTCCACAACACAGTCTTCAACAGTCCAATGTCGGTGATGACGGGCCCAGGCGAGGCGTAAGATTTTGTGTCGTGCAGTCATCAAGGGTACATGAGTGGGCCTTTGGCTCTGAAAGCCCATATCGATGATGTTTCGTTGAATTTTTCGCACACTGTCACTTCCTGATGGCCCAGCACTGAAATCTGCAGCAATTTGCGGAACTGTTGCGCTTCTGTCTGAATGATTCTCTTCAGTCGTTGTTGGTCCCGTTCTTGCAGGATCTTTCCGTAGCTGCAACAATGTCGGGGATCTGATGTTTTACCGGATTCCTGATATTCACAGTACACTCGTGACATGGTCGTACGGGAAAATCCCCACTTCATTGCCGATGTCGTGTCCCATCGCTCGTGCGCTGCCTATGGCACCAAGTTCAAACTCTCTTAAATCTTGATAACCTGCCATTGTAGCAGCAGTAACCAATCTATCAATGGGCCAGACACTCGTTGTCTTATTCTGCCTGTTTACATATCTCTGTAGTTGAATACGCATGCCTGTATCAACAATTTGTGATTCAGTTCCTTTTGTCAACATTTCTTAGTACCCTACAGCGGTGTCTGCCTCTAGATAGAACCTCTGTTTGAATTGTATATTTATGATAGGTAGTGAATGGTATTCTTATTTCCCAGCATTGCCTTCGGACATAAAAGAAACAATAAACTGGGAAATTGCTATCTTCTAAATATCTGAATGCTACGAGAAATTGCGCTGGGAGACCACTAAGTTTGCCGATCGTCGGGTCACTGTTTCTCTTTCAACGAGGTTGTTCTCGGTGCTTGCCTTTTATCTTCTCTACGAGTAAAGTTTCAGTTCAGCCTCCTCCTCTTTCCAGTGACCGGAAGATTCTGGAAGCCGATCACAACAACCCATAACAAGAGGTACTAAAACTACATAGTTGTACTGTGGTATAAAAGGTCTCTACGCATTGTGTGTGTGTGTGTGTGTGTGTGTGTGTGTGTGTGTGTGTGTATGTTTGTGTGAATGCGTGAACTGATTTCCACGGGACATTAAACACTAATATTCCTTCCTTCTTCCTGCACTGATTTCGGCATAAAAAGAGTTGATACCGTTGATGTTACGCGAGAGGCAGACGGGCTGTCATTCTTCTATAGCTGATGAGAATCTCGTCGAGACGGCTGCTGGCATCTCTGTTAACTAGCGCAGTTAGGTCGGCGTTATCGCCTGCGCAGCAGCCGCTATCCAGGCCTGGACAGGCGTTGTACATAAACGGCTACTTTAATGCTCCTCATTAAAAGTAAATGGCGGGCGCGCTGCAGCCAGCGGGAGGGCTTCATTAAAATGGGAGCGCGGCTACTGCGCTGCTTCATATCCCGCGAGAATGTCTGCCGCCTCGCAGTGTGTCTCGTAACAAAGACTTCTCACTGGAAGGGATGCACCCAGAGCACTTCTTCCTAACGCAGAACGAAAACTTAATGCGAGGTTTAATATGAGATTTCAGAAAAAAGTTCGTTATTTTATATATCTGCTTTCGTTCCTTAGGGGCTAATTTGATTACTAGTGCATAAGGTCCACGTCCACGACTAAATAAAAGGAAAGCAGGAGAATAGCTTAACCAGCAGAACACCGAGCACACATGTAAAACGGCATCAACACGAACTTATAAAAACATGTATAGAGGAAGACGACCGTAATCAGAACTGTTCGTAGGTTGTAAGTGTGAGCAGCGTTCTATAAGTAATGCAACATATTTTTTCGGCCAATTTCGGTTGAAAAAATGCGAAATTTGTTGTGGGTCATTGAAAAATATTCCCGCTTTAGCCCCTTTAGTTTCATGAAGTTCCGAAAAGTGGCCGCGCGATGCGTAGCCTTCACAATGGCGTCTGTAACGGAGGAGCGTGCCAAGCAGAGCTGTTGTACACTTTCTTTCGGCAGATAACCAAAGCATAGGCGTTTGCGGAGTTTCTACGGAGACCTGGCAGTGAACAAAAGCACGATGAGTTCTTGGGTGAGGCGTCTTTCACAATCACAACGAGATGTCGCAAATAAGTCCGATCTCCTGCGTGCCCGGCGGCCGCAGATGCCTGTAACTCCTACAATGTTGGAGCGAGTGAACACTCTCATTCGACGGATCACAATCGAACACCTCACTGCACAACTGACCTCACACGCACACGCACACGCACACGCCAGAAGCTCACAAAACTTCATTGGACTGTTCTTCCTCATTCACCCTGCAGCCCGGATCTCGCTTCTTCCTGCTTACATCTGTTTGGCCCAATGAAGGATGCACTCCGCAGGAAGCAGTGTACGGTTGATGGGGAGGTTACTGATGCACCAAAGACACTGGCTTCGACGTAGACCAGTAGAGAGGTACATTGCGGGTATATCGGCCCTTCGAGACTGGTTGCATAAGAACGTCGTATTGAACAAAAATTATGTTGGAAAATAGGGTTTTGCAGCCAAAAGAGTGAAGAAGAAGAATAATATATTGGAATGTTGAATGAAACCAACCGGCTTCCAGAAAAATAAATGTGTTCCGTCAGTCGTCGAACTCCCCTAATACAATGGCAGGCTATGTGTGAGGAGCGATCAAAACGTTTTTGTTTGAGGGTGTTGCTGCAGTGTATATGCAGTGTAGCATGACACCGATGTGGGTATATAAGCACCGACGTGTAGGCAAGGGATTAATGTAGTAGTCTTATCTTTCGAAAGTGCGTACGGTAAATGTGGCAACGTGAACTATGGCGACGTTATTGCCAGTTGCGTCCAAACAGGACCAACGTGCCACTATTCTCTTCTCGGCTGCTAACGGACAAGTAAGGTCAGGCATCCTTCGGAGAATGAAGAATGTGCACGAAGCAGCATGTCTGTCGAAAACCACTGTTGTGGAATTGTGCGCCAAGTTCCGTGCTCATAATGCACGTCCCAATTTCGCAAATGTCGTAACGCAGTAGTTACACCAACTGAAGTAGGATATACTCGAGCACCTGCCCTATAGTCCTGATCTCTCTCCAAGCGATTATCACTCCTTCGATCGCTTAAAAAAGGTCTCGAAAGGGTCGACGATTCCATTGGGACGAGAATGTGTAGCAGGCAGTTGCGAACTTCTTCATAAAGCAGGACACGATGTTTTACCAAATGGGAGTTTTTAACTCGCGCGTCAGTGGGATGATTGCCCACAATGCTCTCGTCGATTTTGCCTGATAATATACCAATTCTGGACTGTATGGCCCAATAACTGAAATTTTTGATCGCCTCTTATAAGTAAAAAGTGTTAATTTACGTGAAAATGTGTATGCCCACTGAAGATGCTTCAATAAATTAAAGTTAAACGCGCCTGACAAAACACAAATGGCTTTTATTCAGCAGCATATTGAGCATAAAAAAGTAAACACCGTAGGTACGAACATATTAAAATCCTTCATTTGTGATGCAATAATGTACGTAGTTGCTTTAGAATTAGTAATGATATTTGAAATATGTCTTAGGAACTACTGAAAAGGCTTTTTTTGTAGTCGCAAAGAAGGATTTCAAATAACTTTTAAAATAATGAAAATCTACCTGAATGATATATGACACACAGCTGCGACCAGTCACTAATGAATTGTCAAGAACTAGTTTTCGAGTGATTTCTGGCTTATCTCGCGATAAGGTAAGCGGAAGTTTAGACATTCACACTTAGTGTGATGCTGGGCGCTGCAGGTTGCTTCACTACAAGAAAAAGATAGGACACACCTCAACGTATCACCTCGTGTGATGGTTATATAAGGAAACCCCAACAACATAACACATTGCCGTGTCTCAAACAGTTCAGGAAACCCGTTTGCATTCAGGACAGTTTCCAGTCATCGCGTAATTGATAAGTAAAGGTCCTGTGTGGAATCTTACACCACCACTCCTGCAGAACAGTGGCACGTTTAGGCAACGACGATGGATGTGGAGAGCTATAACGCAGCCTTCTCTCCACAGAAGACTACAAAGGCTAGAAATATGGAGATCTGGCGACTGTGGTGTCCAGGAGAGATGCGACAATTCATCCTCGGCTCACAAAACCAGTCCTGGGTGATGAGAGCTGTGTGAACAAGGAAACAAACACTCTAAAACGGAATAGACCCCGTCAGCCAAAATGGTTACATAATACTCGCAGAGTGGCCGTGGGGACCACGGAATACCACGATACGACTAACCAAATTATCACTGAACCCACACCACGTTTAATAACTTTTCGGATGTAAACTCGGTCAGAAGTTGCAAATAGTGTGAAATGAAGACTCGTGCGACCAAATGACATTCTTCCATTGCTCCACTGTCGAGGTTTTACGGCTTCGGCACCACGTTTTCGTGTTATGGGGATTTTCATCACTGACGTCGGGTCTCGGAACTCCAGCTCACCCTGCCTCTGGAGCCCCCTTCTTGTTGTTTTGGAGATGCTGACAGAATTCGCGACTGCGACATTCAGTTCTGCAGTGACCTTAGTAACTGTCGACCTCTTATGTTTCGTCATAATCCTCTTCAGTGACCGTATGTCACGATCACACAACACTCAATTTCGTCTGGATTGTGACTTAGCGCATAAAGATTTTCCGCTTTCGCTGCATACAGTATAAATCATAGCTCCGGTGTCTTTTGAAACACCAAACACTTCGCCTACCTTGCTGAAGGAAGCAACCACTATACGAGCACCAACAATTCGTCCGCGTCCGAATGCAGTTGGCGCCGAGATAATGCACTCACAACTGCACATAACACTGTGCTAACCGTGGCTGTCACGACGAAATGAACACACAGCACAGACGCCGTTCGTGGTTCAATACAACCCGCAGGCTTGGCTAGCACCTGCATTTGTGTTCAAGCATGCATTTCTCACATTGTTTCCATATTTTTGTGCAATCTCTGTGTTTGGCCAGTATATTCTATCTGATTGTTACAGGGAAGCAACTGTGAGGTACTTGCATCATATTCCAAGTACCGATATCTAATCTTATGCATGCCTCCTCTCAAGATGAGCCAGGAATCGGTCGACAAGTACACTACTGGCCGTTAAAATTGCTACACCACGGAGATGACGTGCTACAGACGTGAAATTAAACCGACAGGAAGAAGATGCTGTGATATGCAAATGATTTGTTTTTCAGAGCATTCACCCAAGGTTGGCGCCGGTGGCGACACCTACAACGTGCTGATATGAGGGAAATTTCCAACCGATTTCTCACACACAAACAGCAGTTGACCGGCGTTGCCTGGTGAAACGTTGTTGTGATGCCTCGTGTAAGGAGGAGAATTGCGTGCCATCACGTTGCCGACTATGATAAAGGTCTGATTGTAGCCTATCGCGATTGCGGTTTATTGCATGGCGACATTGCTGCTCGCGTTGGTCGAGATCCAATGACTGTTAGCAGAATATGGAATCGGTGGGCTGAGGAGGGTAATACGGAACGCAGTGCTGGATCCCAACGGCCTCGTATCACTAGCAGTCGAGATGACAGGCATCTTATCCGCATGACTGAAACGGATCGTGCAGCCACGTCTCGATCCCTGAGTGAAAAGATGCGACCGTTTGCAAGATAACAACCATCTGCACGAACAGTTCGACGACGTTTGCAGCATCATGGACTATCAGCTGGGAGACCACGGCTACGGTTACCCTTGACGCTGCATCACAGACAGGAGCGCCTGCGATGGCGTACTCAACGTCGAACCTGTGTGCGCGAATGGCAAAACGTCATTATTTCGGATGAATCCAGGTTCTGTTTACAGCATCATGATGGTCGCATCCGTGTTTGGCGACATCGCGGTGAACGCACATTGGAAGCGTGCGTTCGTCATCGCCATACTTGCGTATCACCCGGCGTGATGGTATGGGGTGCCATTGGTTACACGTCTCGCTCACTTCTTGTTCGCATTGACGGCACTTTGAACAGTGGACGTTTCATTTCAGATGTGTTACGACCCGTGGCTCTACCCTTCATTCGATCCCTTCGAAACCCCACATTTCAGCAGGATGATGCACGACCGCCTGTTGCAGGTCCTGTACGGGCCTTTCTGGGTACAGAAAATGTTCGACTACTGCCCTGGCCAGCACATTCTCCAGATCTCTCACCAATTGAAAACGTCTGGTGAATGGTGGCCGAGCAACTGGCTCATCACAATAAACCAGTCACTACTCTTGATGAACTGTGGTATCGTGTTGAAGCTGCATGAGCAGCTGTACCTGTACACGTCATCCAAGCTCTGTTCGACTCAATGCCCAGGCGTATCAAGGCCGTTATTACGGCCAGAGGTGGTTGTTCTGGGTACTGATTTCTCAGGATCTATGCACCCAAATTGCGTGAAAATGTAATCACATGTCAGTTGTAGTATAATATATTTGTCCAATGAATACCCGTTAACATCTGCATTTCTTCTTGGTGTAGCAATGTTAATGGCCAGTAGTGTAGTTTATGAAAATAAAGTGATATTTGGTAATTGATTGGTTGCAGCTGTCTTAGTTATATTTGACAAAATATGAAGTCACGTTGTCCCACAACATCCATAATACAAATTCCTAATAAAAAGCTACTTTTTTGCCACATACGTTTCGCTTCCTTTCGATTCGAAGAAAAAATTTTGCTTCTTACTGTATCTAATAAATATGTGATAAATATATTTTTCTATATTACGGTTCTTTCACATCATCATCATCATCTTCATCATCGTTCGTTGCTTTGGTTATGCTCCAGTCGTTTCACAATTAGAAATTGTTCGGTCCACAAACGCTGTGGTCTTCCTGAATTTCTTCTTGCTTGGGATTTATGCCGATGTCATCTAGATCGGTACGTCTGTGCGTCAAATACCGTTTCCTTTACATGCCAATCTTTATTATATTATCACTTCCCAGTCTGTCTTAAAGCATTGTGTCACTATGGGAATGGAAGAATTTAATTCGTGTATTGCTTATTCTGGCTTTATCATTATAGTGAAAAATCCAACAAACTCGAAAATGGAAGAGCTACTCTACTCTGTGCAAGCTGCTTCATCTCCGATAATTACCACAAAACCACATCCTTCTGAATCTGCTTACTGTATTCATCTCTTGGTCTCCCTCTACAACATTTACCCCCCATCCTTCTCTCCAATACAAAAGTGGTGGTCCCTTGATGCCTAAGAATGTATCGTATCAACTGATCACGTTTTTTTTAGTCAGGTTGTGCCACAGACTTCTTGTCTCCCCAGTTCTGTTCAATACCTCCTCATTAGTTACATGTTTGAACCATCTCATCTTCAAAATTCTTTTGCAGCACCATATTTCAAAAGCTTCTACTCTCTTTTTGCCTAAACTGTTTATCGTCCATGTTTCGCTTCTATACATGGCTACCCTCCAGAAATCTACCTTCAGAGAAGTCTTCCTAATCCTTAAGTCTGTAATCAATGTTAACAAATTTATCTTCTTCAGAAACGTTCCCTTGCAATTGCCTATATACATTTTATATCCTCTCTACTTCGGCCCTCATCAGTTTTTTGCTCCCATATAGCAAAACTCATCTACTACTTTCAGAGTCTCGTCTTCTAATCTAATTCCTTCAGCATACACTGTCTGTTCTGTTCAACGGATATTCCAAGTCCTTTGCTGGGTCTGACAGAATTACAATGTCATTGGCAAACCTCCAAGTTTTTATTTATTCTCCTTGAACTTTAATTCGTACTCAAAATTTTTCTTCTGTTTCCTTCAATGTTGCTCAGTGTACTGATTCAATAACATCAATGATAGGTTTTAACCCTGTGACACCCCCTTTTGAACCACTGCTTCTGTCTCATGGCTCTAGTCTTATAACTGACGTCTGGTCAGCCTTTCGCTCCGTGTATTTTCCCCTTTCTACCCACAGAATTTCAAATAGTGTATTCCAATCAACATTGTGAAAAGCTTTCCCCAAGCCTAGAAATACTATAAACATAAGTTGATCTTTCCTTAACCAATCTTCTAAGATAAGTCGTAAGGTCGGTGTTGCCTCGCGTGTTCCTGCATTTCTCTGATAACCAAAGTATTCCCTCACGAGGTAGGTTTCTACCAGTTCTTCCATTCTTGTGTAAATAATTCGTGCTCGACGAAACGTCGCCTAGTCCCAGGATCTTGTTTCGACTTAAGTCATTCAGTTCTCTGTCAAATTCCTCTAGCAATATCATATCTCCCGTCTCATCTTCAACTACGTTCTCTTCCATTTCTATAATATTGTCTTCAAGTTCATCTCCTATGTACAGACCCTCTATATACTCCTTCCACCTTTCAGCTTTCCCTTCTTTGCTTAGGACTGGTTTTCCACCTGAGCTCTTGATATTCATACAGCTGCTCCTCTTTTCTCCAAAGCATCTTTAATTTTGCTGTACGCGGTATCTATCTTCCCCTTAGTGAAATATGCTTCTAAATGTTTACATTTCTTCTCAGTTTTGCCTGTAAATCTCACTTTTTAGACGCTTGTATTCCCTTTCGCCTGCTTCATTTGCGGCATATATATATATATATATATATATATATATATATATATATATATGTATATCTCCTTTCATCAATTAAATTCATTATCTCTTGTGTTACCCAAGGATTTCTACTAGCCCTCGTCTTTTTACCTACTTGATCCTCTACTGCCTTCACTATTTCATCTCTAAAGCTACCCATTCGTCTTCTACGGTATTCCTTTCCCATGTTCAAATCAACCGTTGCCTAATGCTCCCTCTGAAACTCTCAACAACCTCTGGCTATTTGAGCTTATCCAGGTCCATCTTCTTAATCTCCTACGTTTTTGCAATATCTCTCATTATTGTGATCGCTTCTCAGTTTTGGTTATTGGTAACTTGATACCATTGTCTGAGTTTAATTTGTACATATCAGCACTGAAGATGATCACTATGTGATCGAAAATCGATTCTGCTGTCAATAAAATATCAATATAACGGCCAACGCTGACCTTCCTTTTAATTTATATAAGTCTTTGCTGTAGAGTTGTCATTTATCTTGATCCAGTTTCAATAAATCTATACAGATGTTTGTAAAAGCATTTTCTTAATCTCGCCAGATGCCAGATGCATGTAAAGTAAGTGTTCTCTTCTATCATTACTAAGTTTTTGGTCTCTGTTCTCAACGGGTTGCCACACAGCGAGATGTATAGGACTGAAAATACAACTGCATTACCGACACACATGTTAATAAAAAGATCACAGCGTGCTAGTAATCGCTCTAGATTAAGTAAATGTCTCTATTAACTCAACTAAGATCACTTTCTGCTTCAGTGCAGGACACTGCTCACAACACTTTTGCTATCTTAGTCATGGTACCACGCTTCCTTACATAGCAACTGTTGATGACAGCCACATACGCTGCTAGGCATTAGAACTGTAACATCATAAAGGTGGCATGCAACACACGTCACACGGGTATGAACTATACCAAATGTTTGGATAAGCAAGCGATTATTATTTCCATCACAACCGCAAGAAAGCAGGTAACAGTAACGCCATTTACATTCGTTTTATAGGGAAAGATTACGCAGTGGATTTCTCGTTGAGAAATCGCGTTTGAATGTTGATGGTTTTAAAAATGATCGTGTTAGGTTTCGCGTAAAAAGGAAAAATGTCTGTCAGCACTACATTTGAGAGTGATAGGATCGTAAGCTTTCCAGATTGCGGTTTAACATCTACGATATTGCTGCTCGGATTGGTATAGCCCCACGACTGTTGTGGCAAACTGAGGAGGGTTATACCCTCCAGCATGCAGAATCTCAGCGACCACGTTAGCTCCCAAGGAACAGACATACAGGGTGTACCAAAAGGAATCCTAAGTATTCGAGAATATGACAGGAATGCTCATTTAAAGTAAAAAAAATAAATCGTACGGAGATATGCTTTATTCCGAATGGTTTCCGAGACAGAACACATTTAACGAAAAATTTGTTTTTAGGCTAGTGGTGCGCCAGTATCTCTCACCCAGCCAGGCTCTTCGACGTTTTTCTGTGGTCTAACTTACGTCGTTGCTTTCAACCTCTGTTCGGGATGTCTTGCTTCCATGAAACTTGCTCCATAACGCGGATGATGTATCAGAGAGAAGTATCGATTTTCAACAGATACTTTGTAAACAGCATGTTGAAATGTCCACGAACTGTTGTACGTCTGTACAAGCGTTGTACGAATGTACTGAATAAAATACTCTAAGACAAAAACGAAATGCCGCACCACGAAGGAATTATCCAAATAGGACGGAAATCGGCAGATGTTATGTGCGAGTGTAGGAAAATAAATCGTGCCAGTTTCGGAAAAGTTTGATGATATACTCAAGAGGAAAAGCCCCACAAATTGAACAAGTCTATAACGCGTTGGTATACCTTACGTAAGCAGTTATTCGGCTTGGCATTAGTTCATATAGTTGCAGGATGTCCTCCTGAGAGACATCGTGCCAAATTCTGTCCAATTGGCGCGATAGATGGCAAAAGTCCTGAAGTGCTGTGGGAGCCCTGCCCATAATGCTCCAGGCTTCCTGAAATCTGGAGACACTGTTGGCCAAGGTAGCGTTTGGCAAGCAAGAAGACAAGCAGCAGAAACTCTCGCCATGTGCGGGTGGGCGTAATCTTGCTGAAATGTAAGACCAGGATGGCAACAGAACGGTGCGTACAATATCGTCTAGGTACAGCTGTACTGTAAGGGTGGCACGGATGACAACTGTGAAATGAAACGGCACTCCTGGTTGTCGGACAGTATGGCGGGCGACAGTCAGTTTGGTATCCCAGCGCTGTCCGGGACGTCTGTAGACACCTCTTCGCCGGTCATCGGTGCTCAGTTCGAAGCGACACTCATCTCTGAAGACAGTTCTACTCCAGTCAATGAGACTCGAGGCCAAATTGTTCTTGACAGTCCACTTCATGGCAGATTTTAACCACCATAACTTTGTCACAAAACGGGTTCTGTAAACATTTAAATTCTTCTTGCTAGGGAGCGTGCCATTTTTGGTGTGATTAATGTTACCAGTGCCATTAACACGATAATGACCACACATCAAAAATTTCATCGGCTGGTCACGTCTTCCTTACTGATGGCTGAGTGTTTGTAAGCTCTTCGAAGGAAGCCATCTTGACGCTTACTGCTGCTACTGAACACTGAACACTTATGGGTGTCAAAGATCTTTATATATACTCTAAAGATCGAAGTTGGTGGAAATTGTTGCCGGCAAGGCAGAATTTTTAAATAAGGCCACATCTTTGTTTACGATGCAGAAGACCTGCTGACGAGGCAGTATCTTTGTTGACAAAGTATAATCTCTTGTGAGGAAGACTGTTATTCACGAGGCAGAATTTTTTTTTCTGAAAAGCCAGAATTTTTGCTCATGTAGCAGACTTTTCACAAATGAGAAATAATTTTTACTAACAAGGCAAAATTTTTGCAGATCTAACTGCATATTAAGTTAGAAGCCGACTCAGCATCTCTGCCTGTATAGCCCCTGAAACTGTTATTAGGGGTCATACAGGATGAGATGCTAAGGCAGCTTGCAACCTGTTTCGAAATTGTATCAGCAAAAATTCTGCATCTGCCAGCAGAAAAGTCATTTGCACAATTTGAAACCGGTTGAATAATTACATTTAATGTGCATTAGTATGCTAAACTTGCTAAACATTTTGAACTTAAAGTTTTATACGGGAATTCTACGATAATTTGATGGAGAAGAGTTAACAGTGTAAATCCTAGAAGATGCGGAATGCGTTAAGAAACTGTAATTAAGCAAATAAAATTAAAGCCTACTAGTGCTACTGGCTACAAGCATTGGATAAAGGAACAGAGATAATTGTCCAAACTGTAAACGATATTGTTCATGGAAAGCTATTAGATGATTTGGATGTCGATTAAAATTAAAATTTAAGTTGTATTTTACTAAAAATTTACAAATAAAAATACAGGGGTTGCTTTCTGTGTGTAAATGTATACGCTAAAATTAATAAAGGTTTCGTATGAGAATACTTATTTTCCTTATTCATTGCCAGGCCAAAAATTCTAAAGAAAGTCCTATTTATACAGACCCACTAGCCTTTTTGAGTGTGATCTTGCATAGTAGCCAATTGTAGGTACTTGGGAGAACTTTTGAAGTAGCGAAAACTAAGTAGTCAGAAGCGCAACACTCATTTCATACCTACATGAAAAAGAGGAGGACAAGTATGAAAAAGAAGAAGAAGATGCAGAAGACGATGATTACAGAGAGTAAGATGATGTTCAAGGCTGGAGGATTGGCTCTAGCGTATCACCAGTACATACTGACCATGACCACTGGCATAACCAAAATAAATTGTTAGAGCAATTATTTTTCTTCTTAGCTTCAAAAGTTGTACCTAACAGATCACATGATAATGAAGTAATATCTACCGAAGGAGAACTTCAAGATGCATTGGTTATTGCTGGAAGTTTACCGTGGCTGTAAAACATCAACTGAGTATGTGTATGCATGCGTGTAGATCAGAGACAAATATCTTTGAAAAAAAAATACACCAATTCAAGTGACGCTTACATACAGTTTTTCAGAAATACTACCTATCTTCATACTGAGCGCCATTTTCACTCAGTTCAACTAGTTGACTGCGTCATTTTAATACTACGAGGGAGGGGAGGGGACGGGACACAAAGAACAGCACGCCTAGTTCTGCCACCTTGGACTCTTTTCGACTTTCCTTGAATCCTTTTTCTAATTTACTGTTAGCACAAGTGGGGTATTTCTTCCACCTTGGATTTTTACTTGTTGTTTTATTTTAATGCCTGTTGCTATGTTCTGATTGGTTGTTTCATTTTAATGGCAAAAAAATACTAGGCCGTGATTGGCTATTGGAGGAGAGGGAAGAGGAATGGGAGCTGAGGGTGAGCGGACGGATGTGGAATGTCATGTGATGATGGTGACATCATAGATAATGAAGGTGGGCTCCGCCGACATGGATTGTGACATCAGATGGGTGTGGCCTTCCGAGTCTCCAGCTGATACAGTCTGAGGAACAGCCAGTGTTCATATTTGGTCGAGAATGCCTATTGTCTTTTTACTCACTTCAATCAAAAGGCGATTGTTCTGTCACACTACTTACTTTTCATATTCATTTCTTACTGATTAGATAATAAGTTTCCCAGTATCATAAATTATTCAGCCTTTTCTCTCTCTTAAGTAACTGCTACTATTCATTGTTGTTGTTAGTTATAATTCGTTCGCCATTACATCAATTCCTATAAGATGGTTGGTTTGGTAGAGCAATTTCCTCGCGTAAATTTGGCCTCACAGTACCCTGGATTGCCGTCACAGAACATCCTCCATTTTGTGTCAGGCTGAAGTACTTCTCGTCTCCAGAAGTCTAACCCCTGGGATGAATTCTCAGAATACTAACAAGGAGACTGCCGTATCGGGATGAGTACGGCCAAAGATCTTTTGCACCATCACACAGCTTAATGAAAATCAACCGCTATGGAATCCATGTTCCTTTACAATATTACATCTCATTCATATACAGTTGACTTGCTTTGTTGTAAGTCACAATGTACTGATTTACATTTTTGCTTATGAGACTGTGAGTGCTACAGCCGCCCTTTCTCAATCTGCTGGCAGTGACTGACAATCCTACTCAGATGTGGAAAACAGATGGGTTATTTTCGAACTAACAGACGCCGTTAGAGTACGACGAGAAGCTTCGACATAATGCAGCAGGCCGAAGAGCATCCATAATAGACGCATTCCTAAGTGGTCCGTGTTCTGCAATGGCCTGGCGATTGACCAGTCTCGGATTAGGTAGTCAAATTGCAGTGCCGAGCGCTCAGCCTCGATGCTAATAACCGCGAGCCAGCAGTGGGAGTTAAGTGCAGCCGTTAATCGTTGGCCTAGGCCAGTGACCAGACGCTACCTGCGTGCAAGTGGCTTATACATACCCCATCGTAAGCTAAGGAGCTTAGGAGATCAAGGCTGTCGCCTCAGAAGCCGTTAATCGTCCTCCACAACCCGCACGCGTCACTACCCCTACCGTAGTGAGGAGCTGCTTTGACAAGAGGAGTGGAACATTGTGAAAACTACAACAGGGCCATCTTACGTCGTTATACAGTCTTTACTCAAAAATGAATGTGGTATTCCAATTGTTCTATGCCTATAAATACAGGGTATATTAAAAGCATTCATCCGATTTCGTTACAGTATAATTCACACATGAGTGAACATAAAAAGTTTGAAATGTATGGATTAAAAACCGCAAAGATATCTTTATTGATAACTAATTTCACCTCATTGACGAGCCATCTTCAGATCAATATAAAATTATAATTTCGTTACACGTCGTCATAACCCCTTTTTGAAGTAATTGTATTTCCTAGCACAATGCCGTAAATATGTATTTTTTTTAGGTACTTACTAGAACAACTCTCTCTTTCACGTCACAAGTGAATAATTTTCGAGTAAACCCTGAATTAAACATTGACAATATCAATTTTTCTATAAATTCTGTTTACTTTTGTGTAGCAGACAGGAGGATAACAATGTTCCGTTGGTTATGTTGCCCTTTACATTTGGATGTTGCGTAAGTTTAATGAACACAACATATACACATAAGAGACTTATTCATCAACAATATATTCTCTTTCACTATTTCCAACAGTCTGCCAACGCTGGGGTAACTTTTCCATTCCACGACTGTAGAATTCATGTGATTTTGAGGCGAAGAACTCGGCGAGCCATGTTTGGAGCGCATTTTCACGTGGAAAGGAAATTCCTTGAAGATTGCTTGTTAGATAGAGGAAAAGGTGAAAATAGGAGGCCGCAAGATCAGATGAATAAGGTGGCTGTGGAATGACTTCCCAGCGCAAATCGTGTATAGAGTTTTTTGTGAGTCTAGCAGAATGCGGGCGGACGTTATTGTGGAATAACATCACTTCACGCACTCTTCTTGGTCGTTGTTCTCCGACAGCGTCTGCAAGACGTCTCAGTTGTTTACAATAAATTTCAGCATTGATGGTTACACTTCGGGAACTCATTTCGTAGTACACCACAGCGTCCCTGTACCTTTTGTGGATACGCACATGTCTTTGTACGGGGAGTTGCTCCTCTGGTTCGGCTCAAGCATTTCTTTCTTTTCCGTATGTTAGCATAAAAACTCCATTTCTCGTCACCGGTAACGATACAGGGTAGGAGTGGTCGGTGTTGTTCTAGACACAATCGACGACGAGCATGAAGTGATCCAAATATGGTCACCCGCTGGTTTTTGTGGGCTTAGAGCATGTGATACCCATACACCCGATTCTTGAACGTTCCCCATTGCATGCAAATGTTGCACGATGGTAGAATGATCACAGTTCACCACATTTGCCAGTTCTCGAGTAAACTGACATGGATCATTGTGGATTAATGCGTTTAAACGATCTTCATCAAACCCCAAAGGTCTTCCTGAACGTGGAGATTCACTAACGTCAAAATGAACCTCCTTAAACTAAGTTCACAATTTTCTTGTCCTGCTCTGTCCAGCGGCATTGTCCCCATACACGGCGCAAATGTTTCTTGCTGCCTCCGTTGCCGTCACCCCTCTATTGAGCTCAAATAGAGGAATATGTCGCAAATGTTCCGATTTCTCCACTTGAAACTTCATTTTCTAGCATACGCAGCTCCACTTACTATCTGCAAATGAAAAACTGACAACATGTAAACTCAGATAGTAACAGTGAACTACAAACAAAAAATTGCAATCGATAAATAAATCGATAGCAACCGGAATGCCAACATGCAAAATGAAAACGCTGCGAATTTATGCGCCAGCGTAATATATCCTCATTCACTTTCTAGATGGTTCACTGGTAGCAGTTTTTAGGGGAATCTATTAAAACACTGATCAAATATGCAAACAAAGAGATAGAAATTACCTAACACCCGATAGGTATACAAAACACATAAGATAAGTGTACCGCGGTTACGATGTTAGCTGACCAAAACTATCGTAGTCTACACTTACTTACGGTATTTTCACAACTCTACTCGAAACGCTAGCTACTGACCTGTACTACGGCTGTCAGAAAGATATTTTTGCAATCTTCACCTAGGATTTTTAATCCATACATTTTAAGATAACATAATACTTGTCTCCCTACCTGATAATTTCAGATAGCAATAAAATGAAAACTTTTTGTGAATGTTAATTTAAGTACCAGTACTGAAAGTTTACCCAGGTGCCAGATGTAAGTTGTCTGTAGAGTCTCCCTGGCTCAGCTAGGTCGCTTGTTTACTCGTTCATTACCCACTCAAGCGTGCGCCGAGTCAAGTTTCCCCTCAGAAACAGCAACAAAGGGTTCGTAAAAGGTATATCTTTGTTAATTCGGATGAGTCTTTTGAAAATAAAAACTTCGTTGCCTTTTGCGTGAGTTGCAATGTACAACAAACTCTTGTGAAATCGGTTCAAATGGCTCTAAGCACTATGGAACTTAACATCTGAGGTCATCAATCCCCTAGACTTAGAACTGCTTAAACCTAACTAACCTAAGGACATCACACACATCCATGCCCGAAGCAGGATTCGAACCTGCGACCGTAGCAGCAGCGCGGTTCCGGACTGAAATGCCTAGAACCGCTCGGCCACAGCGGCCGGCTGTGAATTCGGATGAGTCTTCTTAAAAGACTTTGTTTTGGGAAATGTGCTTGAAAGTATTTGTGTGTGTGTGTGTGTGTGTGTGTAGTTATTTGACTGAAGTAATTAAAAAAAAAAAAGAAACTGCCACATGCTGAGCCTAAATTAATGTTCTTTAAAATTACTTCAGACGCATTCCTTTGCAAACTTGCGTAACACAGTATATCAAGAATTGTTAGTCATTCTACCATTATCACCATGTCTCATTGTTGAATAGATTTTCATACTGACCATTTTGGTTTTGATTGTTACTCAGTTATTATGAAAAATTATAACGTTATCTCCATACTTATGTGTCTTGGAACACTTAAGAAGGTGCAGATTCTTAAAGTGGTTGTTGCAAGATTACGTTCTAGCGACTACATTAAGTTTGTCTCGCTCGTACGTATAAGAGGCACGGAATAATTTGTGGAAATTTCAACATAATGAAGAAAGCGTGCATCTGGTGACGTATTTCAACAGGAAAATACATTTCCGCAGATCGACCTGTTGTTAAAAATTTACGGCAAAGCCGCTGACTTATGAGGTGGATTGTTTAGCAAGACCCATCGCTGGTACAGCAAATACACAACCAACTAAAACTCGCAAACCCACCTGACAAGGTATACAGGATTCGTGCACATACGGCGTTTACCACGTTTCCTCCCAAATTACAGTAATTAAATAGCAACAGGAATGACATTCGCCCGCACGGGTGACCGCGCGTGTTAATGCGATCGCTTCCGGGACGAGGGCGTATGCCGGCTCCGGATCGAAACCGCCCGGCGGGTTAACGACTAGGGTTCGGTGTGCCGGCCAGCCTGGATGTGGTTCCTAACAGCCCACTGCGTGTATACCGGCCGGGTTCCCATGTTCTGCCTCAAATACAAGCTACGCTAACGTTTAGAAGACTTTGTCACACTTGTGCACAGACAGACTGTGTTCGCTGCTTCTGTTCTCGGTGACGAGTAGGAGACTGATGACCTCAGCTGTTTGGTCTCCTTAGACCCTTACTCAGCATGAAACAGCGGCATAACATTCAGTCACGGAAAGAAAATTTACGAACGCAAGATGCGTTATGTGCTGACGCCGAAGGCAGGTTTAGTGCTAGGAAAGTACAAACAGTGATTCATCACACGGCTTAAATTGCTAAACCTCAGTTGGGCCCCGATAGAGTTCCTACAAATTTTGTACTGAATTTTCGAGTGAAGTTACTTCGCTTTCATTAATTTATCGTACAGCGCGTGAGCATAGATCTGTGCTCAGTGACAGAAAAAGCGTGGAAGTCACATTCATCAACGTAAGGACTTCAGAAAGTAAGTTACACATGTCGTCCCACGCTAAGACTACCGTTGAACAAGAGTGGTGCACTGTCAGAAGAAAGTACATGTACCAGGTTTCCTACACGCAGAGTTGTGCTGAGCCACAGGTGCGTCACAGCGTGCGAGTGAAGTGCAAACGTACTCCAGAGTGGAAGTACGCGAGACACTACTGTTCATGAGGGCAAAATGTCTAAATTGTACGCAGATTCACCTGGGGAAGGGAAAACCAGACGGGTTAAAACCAATACCAGTATTTTAGCTCTGAATGAGCGTTGTTTTTCGGTATTTGTTTCGACTCGTTTTTTTTTATTTTTTACTAATAACCGAGTAAAAATCCGAAATATCAGTTTGCCACAGAAGCAGTACTAAAAGTTTTCGTCTTTCAATAAATGTTTTTTTAAGAAGAGAATAATTTTGATTCGTACTATTTGCATCGGTTTTAAATATTGCGTTACTATATAAACTGGGGAAAGCGATCAATTCCGTTTTTAATAACAATGCTGACAGAAACGAGCAACAGCCACATTGCATAAGAATTGGCACAACATTTCTGACACCGTAAAGTCCATGTTGCCGTGTACCGTGGCTTAAGGTACGCATGTATGTGCAGTGTGCAGGATTTGCCTGCACTTGGTCTGTACGATAATTTCTCGGTGTCGTCGCCAGACATCCGTTGTATTGATAAATGTCACCAACTACTGACTGGCAATATATTTACGGAGCTAAGTAGCAATGCTTCACTTGATTTAAGACGATAAAGATTTGTTGGCCATATACGTGAAATAATAAAAGAGGAACGAAATTATGGTAACAGTGATAAATTAAAAACTCAACAACAATTCATTCGTAGGAGAATAAAAATAGAAAATAGCTGATCTACTGGCTGTGTTCATATAAAATGTCTTTATTTGCCTGTAGACCTTGAAAATGGACAAATTGACACGAAAAATAGAATTCTTCAACTTCAGTTTTCACTCTTTAGCACTGACTATTCGTAATGCCCAAATAGTGGTCCGATCCCAGATTACAACATGATTTTTGAGCAGAGTTTCTAAAAATTATAATCAATAGGAGAATACTGAAATTTTTGCAGTATTCAGCCAGTTATTAGTTTTCGATAAAAGCAGCGAACGGTGGACGAATTAAGTTTTCTTTTATTTGCCTATTTCATTTATTATTTTGTTTCTGTGTTTCTTGAAACTGAGTGAAAATTTCTCAATCATTGCTAGATTTCTATGTTTCTTAAAGGACATAATAGGAACAAAAGAAAATCGGTTATTTCAGAAACAGGTTATTTCGAGCGGTTTAACAGTCACGTTAAACTGGCATTGAAAAAAAAAAAAAAGACTTGATCGAAAAGCAGTTGTTTCAGCAATAGCAGCCACCACTACATTCAACGCGAAATTCTGGCGCTCATACAAAAACCAAATGATATGTCGCCTTCGGTCGTTGTGAAATGGTGCCAACAATTACACCAAGGTCGCACAGGCGAGGGGTCATGCTGATCGAGAAGTTCAGATCTTGCACCACGCAATTACCATCTTTCGGTAAGCTTTTTCTCCGGTAAACTAGAACAACATGCACGTCTTTATGCTTTCCGCATCTGGTTGCGTTTCTAAAAATGCATGTTTTACCATCTCACCAAATTTCTATCACATCTTTGCATCATTGAACACTGCAATATACACTACACTGCTCACAAACTCGATTGCACCAACCCATTGTTACCCCTCTAATATCAAGTCGTGGAATGCTGCTACCGCGTGGGATTAGCCGAGCGGTCAGAGGCGCTGCAGTCAAGGACTGTGCGGCTGGTCTCTGCGGAGGTTCGAGTCCTCGCCCGGGCATGGGTGTGAGTGTTTGTCCTTAGGATAATTTAGGTTAAGTAGTGTGTAAGCTTTGGGACTGATGACCTTAGCAGTTAAGTCCCATAAGATTTCACACACATTTGAACATTCGCGGAATGCTACCGCGCCTGTACCGACTCACCCACGAATCCTACACCTACACACATTCTACCCAGTCTCCCAACGAGACTTCAACCAACTCCCTCAGTTACAAAATAATATCCCACCCGATATTTATCCATTACATCAACTCAAACTCTTCCCGCCCCCTTCTTAGCCAGCGGTTGGGCCCGCCATACCAATCCCTCTCCATCGGTTGCTATTCTGTCTGTCCTTAGACCCCGGCCCAGGCAAATTCCATTCACGTACTCCATATTTTTCCCCAGCCACGAGCTTCACAGACTATCCCCATTTCCACATTACAGCCAGATTGACTCCCTTCTTTATTTGCACACCTGTTGGTCCTATAGAACTTCTAATCTTACCTCTCCTAATTGCACGCTTTCCTAGAGCAAGTCCCTCCAACTTTAATGAATACGTACTGCTGTTATCGCTTTCCGCGCAGTCTTTCATTTTTTCATCTAAAACGATTTGAAGATAAAAACTTACATTTTAATACTGTCAACGGAAGTCACCTTACTAATCCCATAAAACAAAAATAAACGTTTCAGCCTTTCAGTTATGTAGTATAAATACAAGTATACACAATCTCATCGAAAGTATCCGGACACCTAGATGTAATGCGTAATTGATCACTAGATGTCACGAGAGGTGAAACCGCCAGTATATAAGGAGACTGCGAATGTTGTGTTGTCAGTACAGAAGCAGCTACAAGAGAATGGATCTGTCAAGAGAGCTCAATGAGTTCGGATGAGGACTAGTCGTTGGATGTCATTGGAGGAACAAACCCATCACTGACATTTTACTCTTCCAAACATCTACATCTACATCTACATTTATACTCCGCAAGCCACCCAACGGTGTGTGGCGGAGGGCACTTTACGTGCCACTGTCATTACCTCCCTTTCCTGTTCCAGTCGCGTATGGTTCGCGGGAAGCCTCCGTGCGCGCTCTAATCTCTCTAATTTTACATTCGTGATCTCCTCTGGAGGTATAAGCAGGGGAAAGCAATATATTCGATACCTCATCCAGAAATGCACCCTCTCGAAACCTGGCGAGCAAGCTACACCGCGATGCAGAGCGCCTCTCTTGCAGAGTCTGCCACTTGAGTTTGTTAAACATCTCCGTAACGCTATCACGGTTACCAAATAACCCTGTGACGAAACGCGCCGCTCTTCTTTGGATCTTCTGTATCTCCTCCGTCAACCCGATCTGGTACGGATCCCACACTGATGAGCAATACTCAAGTATAGGTCTAACGAGTGTTTTGTAAGCCACCTCCTTTGTTGATGGACTACATTTTCTAAGGACTCTCCCAATGAATCTCAACCTGGTACCCGCCTTACTAACAATTGATTTTATATGATCATTCCACTTCAAATCGTTCCGCACGCATACTCCCAGATATTTTACAGAAGTAACTGCTACCAGTGTTTGTTCCGCTATCATATAATCATACAATAAAGGATCCTTCTTTCTATGTATTCGCAATACATTACATTTGTCAAAGCTGCGCAAGTCGGCTGTTGGTGATTTGAATGAAGTGGAACCGCGAAGGAACAACAACAGCAAAATCGAGGCTGAGCTGACGGACAGGGACTGCAGAGCATTGCGGGGCGGGGATTAAAAAATAGCATGAAATCAGCGGAAGTTCCAAAGCGCTATCAACAGTCCAGCTAGCACAAGATTGAGAGGCCTGGAGGCTCCTCATAAGCCACGTATTTCTGTAGTCAATGCTAAGCGAGATGTAAAGAAGGACGCCACTGCTCAATTGATGGCGAAGCGAGTGATTTGGAGCGATGTATCACGTTAAGCCCCGTGACAATCCTAAGGACGGATTTAGGAGTGGCGTAATCATAGACAACGTTACCTGCCATCATTTTAGAGCAAACAGTGAAGTTCGGATGAAGTAGTGTTACAATAAGGAGGTGATTTTCGTGGTTAGGGTGTGGTACCCTTATTGCGCTTAAGAAAATGTTAAGTTCGGAAGGATGTGAACACAGTTCACAGCATTGTGTACTATGACAGTAGATGAACTGTTTTCTCAGCATGACAATACAGCCTGTCATAAAGCATCACCTGTGAGGCAATGGTATGTGGATTGGCCTGTCCGGAGCACCTACCTCAACCCAATGGAAGACCTCTGGTATGAGTTATAGGGTCGACTTCGCTGCAGGCTCCAACGTCCAACGTTACTACCTTGTCTGGTTTTGACTCTTGAGGAATAATGGGCTGCCACAGACATTCAGGCACTTAATTGTAAGAGTCCTCAGCAGATTGCAAGCCGTCATAGAGGGGAAGGGTAGATACACAGTACGTCAATGTCCACAAAACGGCGTCCGGATACTTTTAATGAGATAGTGTACGTATTTTAAATCTCTTCGGCGTCATCCTCCCGTATAGAACGAGAGAAATAATAATAATAAAGAAGAAAAAGCACAGGTGGTGGAGAATTTTGTTTAGATTGCCAAGTTACTTCAATTGCAGCTACCAGTAGACTGAGCTTTGATTGTTACAAGCATTTAGTAATACTAGAATCAGCTGGTTGTCGACAGGTGAGTGATGGAATAAAGAATGATTAATTTAAAATTTTATCTTATTGAAGGTGACAGAATGGTTTTGTCTCTCAAACTGTTTACTGCGGTTGCAGTCCCGAGCGCACATTTTACCACAGCTCTCATGTACAATGTACTTTAAGTGTTGAGCTTGTCAGTTCTTTTGTGACTCCTGAGAGCTTAGCTGAGTCTCTAGAGACTATTATGTGCGTCTGTATCGTTTCTTGGTGTCTGTCTCGTTTGCCACACGATTTGAAGTCAGAAAGTATTTGACGTCACTCCGTAATCGGAATTACTGACATTATTACATGATGGGTTGTGGAAAGCGCTACTGATCGGAAATCCGAGGCACGAGAGATTTTTGTTACACATAGGAAGCGTATGACACAATATTTAAATAACAGTGCCGTCTTCTGGATCGAAATGTATTCGGTGGACGTCTCTGCTGTACTAAATTCGCAAAGTTTGCGCGCTGCTCAAGAGAAAGTAACTTTGTGGAGCTATTTTAATGTAAGCGCAGACATTTTTTTCCGAGGTAGAACTGTAGTTATTCCAGTTACTGAACGATAAAAAGTAAGTAAGAAGTCATACGTCTAAATAATTCAGTATTTCAATCAAAATCAAATTAGACTCAACTATGCGAACAGAAAGAAAGATATAAGTTTAACGTACAGTTAACAACAAGATTATTAGCGAAGGACAGCAAGAAATGAAAGCAGCCAAATACGTTTCAGAGGATTTACCTCCACATACACCTTAGGCGATTTAAAGAAGCCATGGAAAAGGATAAAGATGCACAACGTTCATTACGAAATTTGTTTTTCTTACATTCAAAAATGGTTCAAATGGCTCTGAGCACTATGGGACTTAACATCGGAGGTCATCAGTCCCCTAGAACTTAGAACTACTTAAACCTAACTAACCTAAGGACATCACACACATCCATGCCAAAGGCAGGATTCGAACCTACGACGGTAGCGGTCGCGCGGTTCCAGACTGAAGCCCCTAGAACCGCTCGGCCGCACGGGCCGGCTTTCTTACATTTTGCTGTTCTTAAGTGCAGAGGTATGTTACTACAAGAGACTGAGCAAAAACACCTCATTTCTTTTAATCATATAAACTGATGACTTAATTAAACTCAACAGTTTTTCGGGTTAAAATAATATTGTATTGAGAAAAAACAGTTTTATACATTAGTGCAGAACGTAGGAAAATAACTGTGCATAAATGGTAAATTAAGAGTGTAATTAAAGATATGATGCAAAGAAACAATCACTAATACCCAGCCTGGAACTACGTCCGACGAAATCTCAACGCCATTTACCTCTGCAAATGGGAACTGTAAAATCACAGAGTCAAAACATTTTTAAAAAAGACCTTCATATGTAGCCTCACAAATTTTCTTTTATGCATGAGTTAAATCGTACAGACGAACTTTGGCGTCTTGAGTTCTACTGTTGGTGCCTGACGAAAGTGGGATCAGGACTTTTGTACCTCCAGTTTTTAATTTCTTCAAGTGAGGGGTGATTCACCACGTCAACGTATGTGAACTCAGAGAACCTGCTCCATTATGCATCACAAAATCGCCGTTAGTACTTTTAACAGGCGTTGTACAACCACAAGATTGGTGTGTGGTGTGCATTGTCTGGCGTTTGCGTCGTAACACGATTCTTTCCTCAAATTGTTAATACTAACCAGTATGTCCAGAAACATTTTAATCCATATGTGCATCAACTAACAGAAGATGAACGACTGTATAGATATTTTCAGCAAGACGAACCAACAGCTCACGGCACTTTGTCAGTCTTGTCCTAGCCTCATGGCGTGTTCTGTGAGGAGACGACAATGAACAGAGGCAGCGCCACCTTGGTAGCGTGACTTCTCTCCCTGAGATTTCTACCTGTGGGGCAAACTAAAGAGTCAGGTGCACTGAAATAATCGTCAGACGCTGGCAAAACTGAAGCAGCACGCTGAAAACGCGGGCTCAGCTCTGCATCGACGTCACCAGGGGCCATTTTCAGCATCTTATGTGATATTCATTAGCTAGGGTCGATCCCGCGTCAATCTTACTGTAAATATTTTGCACGCCAGTTCTGTTTTGCCCACGCTGTAGTTTCATACCCTGTAGAGCTTTCTATGTTCGTTATTTTTTTAAAAACTGAGTTAAACAATTCGGAAATGGCGAAACACACACGTTTATTTCGTAGCTTCTGTTGAAATGGTTCAAATGGCTCTGAGCACTATGGGACTTAACATCTGTGGTCAACAGTCCCCTAGAACCTAGAACTACTTAAACATAACTAACCTAAGTACATCACACACATCCATGCCCGAGGCAGGATTCGAACCTGCGACCGTAGTGGTCAGGCGGTTCCAGATTGAAGCGCCTAGAACCGCACGACCACACCGGCCGGCTGTTGACTTCCTGAGGACAGACAGAGATATGCATACCTCATAAGCTTATATTTGTTTATATCACAGGCACGATTTTGGACACCTCTGTTTTAAGTAAAGGATCTGAAACCGTATCCTTATATTATTAAATCTGATTGACCGAACGAGTTAAGAAATAACGATGAAAATATTCACAAAGATATTTTCATTCACATACCAATAATGTTATTGGAAATCGAAAACAATATGTACGGCTGAGAAAATCATGTTGCATATCGACAAAAATGACTAGCAAAAGGTACACATTTTATTACTTTTCAAAGTCGGTGAAGTACACTATCTGATCAAATGTTTGTGAACATATATTTGTGGCAATAATGTAATATGGGGTTTGTCCACGCATCTCTTTTATGACCGCTCGAACTCAAGTGGAGCCTCTTTCAATGAGGTTCCAACGCCTGTGGAGAAGTGGCATCCCATTCTTCCTCAAGCACCGAAACTAGGCAAGGACGTTATGGTCTGCAGCGAAGTCGACTTTCTAACCCATCCCAACAGTGTTGCAGTGGTTCCGATTAAGTCAACATTGTCATGCTGATGCTAACCATCACTATCTTAAAACATTTTCTCTACTTTAGGCAGTACACAATGCTGTAAAATATCCATCCGGATGCAGAGTTGGCTTAAGTGCAGTGGACTACATTATAACCATGGAAACACCCCAATATCGTACTGTACTCCACTGTTGGCACCAAACATGATGTCAGGTAAAGTCCTCCGTGCATTTGTCAAACCCAGACGCTTCATTCGGATTGCCACAGGTTATTGTGTGCTTCGTCGCTCCAGATCACTGGTTTCCAATCATCCAGCGTCCAGTGGCATCGCTCTTTAGGCCGCCTCAACTATCGCTTGGCGCTGACTTTTAGAAATGTGTCGCTTATGAGGAGCTTCTTCGCCATTGTACCCCCTATACATAGTCATTGTGGGAGCTGGACTGCTGGCCTCACTTTGGAGTTGACGAGTGATGCTTTCGGCTCGTAGCGGTCTCTGTCCGTACATGAGGTGTGCCTAGTCTGGGTTTAGCAGTGGCTGTTCCTACGTGTTTCCACATCACCAACAGTCCACCTCGGCGGCTTTATAACAACTGAAATGTCTCTGATGAATCTGCGACTAGTCACTGAGCTCTCCTGGTGTTAGTGCTTCTCTACTGAAACAGAATACTTCCCGCCTCCTTTTATACTACTGCTGACATTACACAGGGGTGACAGGATAATTTTGTTCAGATAGTGATAAAAACTAATCTCCAGAAAACGCTAATTCTATTTTGCTACCAAACTTCGGTTGCTTACAAAATTTCACGTCAGCTAATGATGTCGATGGATGTGTTCCATTATTTTCAGCCCTTCTGGTTTTTTTAATGTTGGCTGAAACGACTTAAGTTAAACAAATGTGTTTTGAAAGTTACTTTTTTGGTTATTTGTGCATTGTGATATCTAGGCTCAGCATTTGACTTCACGATTGTGGGAAAAACTTAAAGCGTCACTGAAACTGGGAGATAGAACCAACTATTAACTGTCTAGTGTGAACCGAAATGGCCCTGATCTCTGCCGTTTGGCACTTCATAACGACTGAGTTGCACGATTTGTAACTCTGTCACTATATATACTCTCTGTCCCACGCCGTAGAAAACGAGACGTTGCCAACATGTGGAGAGGACACATTTTGGATCTTCACGTTTCGAATTTTTTTCTCTTCTCTAAGGTAGAAGTGGTGTTTCCTCCGATATCGTTGTGTCCCCATATGAATCACAGATGGACATACGTGCAGTGTAACACGCATTTTTCTTTCGATGTCTACTACTATAGCTCTGCATTGTGAAAATGGATGTAGTATCAGCAAGACACAACACGTGCAACTGAAAAATGAAAACTATTGTTGCGGTCGTGCAGCAGAAGGAGTGGAGCTTCTTGACTCTTTGTGGGAATTAGACCTAAGTGGGCCTTTCGATCGTGGTGTTTCTGACCATTTCGTAGCTAACGCAGGACCGTCGGGCTTCGGGGCAACTAGCTTTGCACCGTAGCCTTTCCGACCAGAGCCTCCTTCACTGCTGACATATTCCAGTCGTTCACCAGCAGCGGATAGATTACTGTCAGTCAGGCAATGCCGTCATCGACACCCTCTGTTCCGTATAGATTCGTAAGTTTCAATTATTTGAGTGCTATGCTTTCTGAATAATGGATATAATTTCAACAACGAAAGGGAAGATGGTTGTCGCTAGAGAGAACATAGAAAATGTGAGTAGTATACGAACTGGTTGTACGCGATTCCCTATCGCAGCAAGCGCATAGACAGTTTAAAAATTTCAAATGGCAGAATCGTGGGTGAACAGCATCATTCTTGTCCTCCTGACGAAGCAGACGCGCATTTTAAGTAACTGATACGTAACTGCAGGAGAATAGTCCACCAAGAAAAGTTAGTAGCTACTTTCCAAATTTTTATACTGGTGTTTCGAGATTTGAAAGAAAGAGGTTTAGATTTCCTCGCAAACATACCATATTATGAGGACACCAAGACTGCATGATATAAAGCAAGAAGGGAAGCTACTACAATACACCAGGATCCTGTGAGAAATTCAAATTCATAAAACAGGGCACGAAATTTAATCATTTGCTGCAGTAGTGTTGTAGAAAGAAAACGGTAAAAATAAAAATAATAATACAGGTTAAAACAAAAAGCAAGCAAACAAAAAATCATTTAAAGACGTCTATGTACTACGTGCATAGCCTACACCTAGCCTGGATAAAATATGAAGAGGTGTTGCTACAAAATTGTCAGCAGGGACTCGCCCACTACTTCGGCTTCCATTCACGGTCTGTAAATCGAAGACTAACATCACGTTGACGTCACGGGTCGCATAGCCGACAGTCGGAAAGCACACAACATTAGGGCAGACGTCAGCCGGGTATACTATAGCCGTAATTGTGATGAACTGACTGAGGAAGAGAGAATGCTAGGGATATAGCTGCAGTACGCGAGCGACCGCGTGTTGAACTGGTCTTTCCTTCTGCAGCTCGATATAGGTGGGTACCTGCAAATGAGGGAGAAAGTTTGGGTACTCCATCTGTACGTAAAAATTAATATCCGCCTTATCTGCTAGAAAGCACATAAACCGCCTCCAGACTAATAAAGAGGCATTATTTTCCATGAACATCGTCACAACCAAACAAACGTAAGCTGTACAGTAGTTGTTGAAGCCACAGTATCTCCCGTCACAGTATCTCCCGCCTCATCTAATGCTAAATATGCACTTAAGAATAATAGTGGACAATCATTTCAGGAACTGCGTGACACTATTTGCAGTGAATGAAATGTTGTATTTCAACAATTGTAACTTCATAGAAAAGAGTCCCACGTTCACAATTCCTTCTCTGATAGCCACTTAACAAATACTGATTGGGCATGCAATACCAGTCAACGCAAAACCGAAATGCAGAACGAATCTAGGTATCCTCGTCGTAGTCCTAAAGAGAAGACAAACTGTAGTTAAGAACCCGCCTATAAGGGTAGTCGTGAGCGAACAGAACAACCGGGTTCAAATGGCTCCGAGCACTATGAGACTTAACAAAAAAATGGTTTAAATAGCTCCGAGCACTATGGGACTTAACATCTGAGGTCTTCAGTCCCCTAGAACCTTGAACTACTTAAACCTAACAAACCTAAGGACATCACACACATCCATGCCCGAGGCAGGATTCGAACCTGTGACCGTAGCGGTCGCGCGGTTCAAGACTGAAGCGCCTACAACCGCTCGGCCACATCGGCCGGCTCGGACAAAGAAAAAAAAAAATTCCGCTAAGAGATTAATTCAAAAGCTCGCCACGAACAGTTTGTTGTATGCATAGGGAGGTTCATAATGCGATTCCTAGGAAATGACGCCGAAGCTTTGTCAAAAACAAAACCACTTTGCTAATCTTGCTTACACAGATCGCATTATGGCACTGCAGTTGCGCCGAAGGCAGGTATTACATAACATTCATGTTATGTGACACAGTAATAATATATACATCAGTGGTTTACTTAAGTGCTACTCTCGTCTTTTATGACCGGAACTAGTTCCATATGTCGCTGTCCATTTCTAACCGTTACGAATACATATTACTTCGTCTTTTTAAGCCTCCATGCGAAATGTCTGTGTATGTCCTTCACATATCTTTATCTTACCGTTATTGAACAAATACACGGTACCGCTCACGGGAACGTAGTATTCTGAGTCAGTCAGAAGTCTTATCGTAATTGTTGCCGTTTTTACTGAAATATTTTCTTCATCGTCTATTCCTCGCGTGTCAGCACCGTCAGTTTTCAGCTGTCCTCCACATTTCTTCTACAACTGTTGTTAAAACTCCTTCGTACTTTACAAACAACTTTCTGGGAAGGACAACCACAGCTCAGGGACATTGTCAAAAACGATAAAAAACACTCAGCTCTCAGTAATCATTTAAATTATCGTAACAGTTATAAGAATTAAAAAAGTAATGAATGATGATGTGTTTCAAAGAGCCGCATGGCTGTATGGGGGTGCTTTACTCGCAACTACCGGTTTCACGTCAGTACGGACCCATCTTCAGGTTTTATAATGGTTTATATTTCCGTAGTCTAGATGGACAGTTAAGGAGTCCTAGCACTGGGGAAGTTATCCGCGTTCAGAGTCAAGTAAATAATAAATAATAATAAAATTGATTACACCTAAAAAGTGTTTGTCAAAAGTGTGTGAACCATGACTGCTGAATGAGATAGGCCTGATACTACCCTGCAGGACATATTACAGGATTCGGTAGACACCAGCTGCACCAAACCGATGTAAATTAAATTTAAAATGATGTGCATACATCCGCCGTATTGCTAGTACGCCGATGTGGTAAAAGCACTGTCTTAAGCAAAGGGCAAACATAAAGTTTGACCTCTGCTTAAGACAGTATTACTGGTCAGGGCACATATTGGTTGTAAGCACCGATGATGGCTGTTAATCAGTTGAAATCTATTTGCAAAAGTGAATAAATAAAAGATGACTTTGCGACTGGTTGCTGCATATTTGGTGATTTTATGGTTTACGCTCGCTGCGCGACTTGGAAACCGGTAGTTGTTACTGCTACCCGTCTTTCTGTAAATTCAAGGTTTCCTACTTGTCCTATGTGGTATGGGTCCAACATGCTTCAGCTGCATTCCAAGGTTGGTTGCACGAGAATTTTGTAAGCCAGCTCCATTGTAAACTAATTGTATTTTCCCAGTATCTCATTAACGTACTAAAGTCTACCATTTGCTCTACCTACGACTGAGACTGTATGTCGATTCCATTTCCAGTCCCCACAAATTGTTGCACTCAGGAACCTGTATGAGTTATTGATTTCGCTTGAGAGTGGGCACAATTAAACATTTATGTACGTTTAAAGCAAGTTGCCACACTTCATGCCATTTTGAAATATTGTCAAGATCTGCCTACATACAAGTATTTATACAGCTTTTCTCGGATAGTATTTCACTTAAGATAATTGTATCATCTGCAATGTAAAGTATGAACTCCCAGGTTTCGACATTCTTCCCTGTGGCACTCCTGAAGCTGCTTGTACGCCTATCACTGACTCTGCATCCAAGATAACGTGCTGGAACCTAAATACTAGGAAATCCTCAGTCCAGACACGAATTTCGTTTGTGGCACATATGGTCCAACTTTCGTTAATAAGCGTTGGTATTTTACTTCCACTATACTGAGAACAGAATCACGCTACATTTTTTAGTATTATTCAGAAGATAGAGAGGGAAAGGCAAGCAGTGAACACTGACAGTACCCGCAAACACTTCCACAGGCGCAGCGTCTCTTAACTTGACTGCTCGGTTCGTTGATTTCGCATTCTAGCTCAGTCTTTCAGTTCCCGCATCTGCTTCCAAATGGCAAGCATTAGTCTCGGGGCTGCCAATACCAACGCCCTGCAAATGCGGCCCACATTTCACTGAACTTCGCAAGCTGCAAGGGCCGCACACGACGTACCTCCTGCAACGCCACGTGTTTGCTTTTGTTGGACCCGCAGGTGCACTTACGTCTGAAAAAAGGTACAGGCATTTCTCTAGGAAACAAAGCAACCATTTGACACTTACCCATTTGAAATGTGGAACGTATCCTACGTTATATTTTCATGCTCTGGGCGAACAGCACCGGTCTGTATAGTCAGTATGTAGTACCAGTATCTCCTGAAGAGAAATTTACCTCCAGGACCATGAATTACGCAAAATGCTTCGCTTGCCGTTATTCCGTTTTCAGCACTGCGTCCCCTGTTTCTGTTTAAACAAGGTTAGAGGACACGTTCTGCACATATGGGAGAACAAAATAGGCTATATGGACGCATGCCACTTACCTTCTGCATCTTTTCCTAGTATGTTTCTCATGAGAAACACACAGGAACAGAACGTAACAGCGTTGTACGTGAAACTTACATGATATGTTCAAAATGCCGTCTGGATTCCATATACGCAAGTATATCTAAGGAGTATAGATTATGGGTTTGCAGTGTATTCGATATATAAAACCTTTCAAATGTTTCGGTAATCAGACTGCCGTTGGACTTAGAACGTAGAGGCGAGATAACTGCTCCACCTCTACCAATCCACCTTCCACGTAATATGTTACTTCGAATTCTGTAAGTATTAACACTGAAAAGAAGATGAACTCCGGTGTTGATGACGTAAGTGCTTTGTGGCGCTGATTAAGACATAACTTCTTTCAGATGAGCTATAATGTTCTGTAAGAAAGCATTTTAAGCTGGTCTGTTAGCCGTACCTACAACCTTCTCGTGTAACGTTCCAGAAGCATGGCGACCTGCGACGGTTTGCACAGCAGTGTCGACACAACCGAGAAAAGGTCAGAGCTCAGAAGCTCATGTGGGCTGTAAGGTGGCTTCATTATGTCACAGTGGCAACAAATTTCACCACCATTTTTCCTAACGCCATCGTGAACGGTTCACACGATGAAAAGGTCATCACACTCACTCCTAATGACATTTCACCCCCTCTTTTGACGCCTCCTCGCTGGATGTCATAACTGCGGCACTCACTATTGAAAACCCGTGGTTTTCGTATGGGTGGCCGATGAAAACATTTCAGGCACGCCATCCCTGAGAATATACACGAAAAGGGATCAGGAGGTGGCGTAAAGTGCGTCAATGAAACCACCCCTTCTTTTCGGGAGTTGAGTCTCCCACATTTCGCAGTCGAAAATGACAGTTTGCAGAGTGTTGAGCAAGAGGAGTATGTTTTTGACAACTTTCAAAACTGCTGACACCTTCCAGAAGTTTCAGCCTTCCTGTAAGTGTATTGTGGGGCTGCAACCACAGTGAACGTGATCTGGGCACTTTGGAGTGCAGTGCGACAGCAATTTTAGGTCTGGTATAAAGGGTGGCGCCAAAAGTGACCGGTCAAAACCGTACGACGGAATTTAAACATGATCTGAAGGATAAAAAGTTGTTTATGCTTTTACATCCCATCCTTTCCGCGCTTTCCCGAGGCGTGATCACAGGGGTGGGTGCAATATTGACTCATATTTGAATGGAACGCCAAGGGGACCCTCTAAGACCATAATTCGGCAACACAAGCGTTGCCACCCGCTAACCTTTGTTGTGCACTTTAAAAACATATTTGTACCGAGACTTGGACACCCATTCACCTGACTGGCGCTGCACTGCTGCTGTAGCGCATGAGGGCAGCCGACCCCTTCGACAAGCATTAGATTTCGTGTGGCTGCCATTAGGCGCTAGAGCAGCAGCAGAGCGCTACTTAGATGAATCGGTGGCGGTCTTCTCCACTGTAGCGTGAAAGCAGGGGTGAATGTGGGTAAGAGGGTGTGTGACGATCTTCCTATCGTGAGACACGTCCACGAAGGCACTGAGCAGAGCTGTGGTGAAATTTGTAGCTAACCCACCTTACACTTCACATGAACTGAGCTCATGTGTCGACACCTTGTTATTTGAAGCGTCGCCGACCCGAGTGTGAGGTCGCAAGGTGCCACGTTTTCGCACCATTACAGAGTAAGGTTGTAGCCACCTTTCAACCAAATTTCAAATTTACGTGTCCAATAGGAGACAATTACGACGTTTTGAAAAAGTGATCCGTTAACAGTGCTGCTGAGTGTATTTCCGTGCCGTGACTCTTCGTCCAGGAGGCCATGCTGCGTTTTGCATATATTTGCAATTGTAGTGTGTCTCGACATCTTATAGGAAAGGGCATCCTTTAGCAGGCTGGTGTCCTCCGACGCCAACCAACGCTCCACCGTCATCTCTGCTCACCAGAAGATTAGACACGGTCTGAAGACGACTTCTGAGAAAATCTGACGCGTGATTTTTAGATTTTAATAAATCATTGCGATCAAGATTGAGTAGTATATTAATCTCAAGATTTGTTTGGAAACGGCCAGATGTATCACTGAAGTGTAACAGATGGCTCTGTTCTTTGTGTAGCAGTTTTACTAATAATATCTGTTTCTGTTATTGCCGTCACAATGGGCTTACTGCTAAATTTGATCTTTAGATGGAGACGGGGCCCCTGCACGACTACTGACTGAGAGCCCTGGTTTCGCTCTCACCAGGGTTTTATATATTGGGCGAGAAATTACTTCCATCAGTACGTTGTAGGCTAGGAGTAATTGTGTCGCCTCGGTCGCAGATCGTGTGACGTGTACTGAGATCGAATAAAATTGAGTGGTGCAGTTCAGATAGGAAGAGAAATCAGATCCTTGATCCGTGGCTGGAAATATGACGACCTGAATAATGAAATGATATGTTGCAAACATCGCAGACAATATGGACGTGCCCACACAGCAGATAACTGATGATGTTGACCTGTCAGGAACAGATGACGAAAAAAATTGAAAAACTTATCTAATAACGACAACAATTACAATAAGACTTTTGATTGATTCATAAAACCTTGTTAACGAGTATAGTACTGTAGATTTGTTCAGTAGAAATAGGATATGTTACGGAAATACACAGATTTATCGATCGCAGGTTAAAGCAGGCGTCGTAACATGTGTTCGTACCGCTAGGAAATGAACTCCGACGAACCGAGTACGTTCCAGTCAGAAAACGGTGAGTATAGCTGTTAAGCACGCTGTTATCTATTGATGTATACAGGGTGAACATTAATAAAACCAACAATTTGCTGGGTGAGATTCCTGACTGGAAACGGAGGAAAAAATGTCGTACGAACATGTGTCCGGAAATGAAACGTCGTCACGATACATCCCGCTCGCGAATGACAGTTCCTCTGACCGAGTTCCGTGTGTTCCTTGTGAGTTGCGCGCTGTGTGATTAACGCAGTGTACAGTAAGCAGCAAAATAGGCCAGTATTCATGTCGGGAACAATCCAAGATGGTGTTTGTGTGCGGCCAAAGAGCTGGAAACGATCGAGAGGCAGCACGGCTGTACCAAAACGAGTACCCTCACAGACACCAACCACATCACACAAAATTTGAACCCCTTTTAGGGCGTTTGTTTGCTCACGGGTCCTTCCAGGCAGACGAACGTACAGGAAGGCGGTGGTCTGTGAGTGCACCAGATTTGAAGGCCGAATTCTACAGGATATTGAGACGAGGCCTTGTACAAGCTCCAGGCAACTGGCCCGCCAAAATAGTGCAATACAATGTAGGATTATGTGTATCCTGCATGATAACCGATGCTATTCCTGTCACCTTCAATCGCATGGGGCCCACTTTGAAATTCTGCTGTGACGTGGATACCGTGCAGGTCCGTACTGTGTTCCAGGAGGGTTTTTGTCGTTCCACGCACACCTTCCATTTCCAGACACATTTTCTCACAACCTTTTTCCCTCCATTTCCTGTCAGCAATCCGTCGGTTTTATTGATGCTCACCCTGTATACTCTAACAGAAAAAAAACCATCACCAAGAAGGAATTGCGCTACGTAAACGAAACTTGGTAGGTGTGTTTCTACGTCTGACAGGTGATATCTACTAAAATTTGAGCCAGAAGCGTTAGCATGATGCTAGTAACGCCACAATGACGATAAAAATCGGGTTGCTTTAAATACACGCTGTAATGGTCACGAGAGTTAGTTACGTTTGAGATTGGACGTGGTGAGTTGATGTTAGTCAAGAATGTGTTTAAGGTGACAGAGACGCCTTTGTCAGCATCCCATTGAGCTCGAACGATGTCGTGTAATAGGGCTACGAGGGTGTGGATGTGCCTTCTGTGATATTACAGAAACACTTGGGAGGTATTTAGCCGCCATATGTGACAGATGGCAGCTGCGGTCACGAGTATGTAAGTTCGCAAGAAGACCGGACTCAGGAAGGCCGCGTGGTACTACGAGGACGGAAGAACATCGTATTCGGCGCATGTCTCTGGCACATCACGCTGCATCTGCAGCAGCAATTTGAGCATCAGTTGGCACCGGTGCGGCACAAGGAACTGATACAAGTAAGTTACTTCGAGAACAGCCCAGAGCCTGATACCCTGTAGCGTCCATTCCACTGATTACAAACCACCGCCATTTGCGACTCTACTGGTGTCAAGCGATGGCTCGCTGGAACGCAGGTTGGAGGCGTGTTACGGTTTCTGATCTGCATCGGTGCCAGTGGTGGCCGTATGTTGGTCAGAAGGAGGCCAGGAGGGGTTGTGGTCTGGGGTGCCTGCAAAACTGTACGGCAGTCTGGTGATTCCACCTGTTGTGCTGCCGTTCGTGAAAAACATTCTGGGGGTGTTTTCGAGCAGAAAACGCTCGTCCAAATACCTGTGTTGTAAACCGACACGCTCCACATAGTGTTGACATGTTGGCTTGCATGCTCGATCACCAGATCTGCCTGCAATCGAGCACACGTGGGACATCATCGAACGACAACTGCAGAGTCATCAAATAGCATTAGCCGTTACTGTATACCGGCCAAGTGCAACATGCGTGCGACAATTCATTAAAAACAGCTTATCCTTGTAGTACCGAAATGTAGTCCACTGATTAGTAATAACGTTAAACTCACAAGACAGCTAGTAACGCAAATAAGTTGTTCCCCAATTTCACTTTCGTCCCCCTGAGTGCGACGAACTATGGCACCGAAACCTCTTACCCAAATCCGAGTGCGAGAAAGCGACTTTAGGCGTATGAAAAGTAGAAGTTGGTGAAGATTTGCACGAACGGGTTAACAGTCTCTCCGCACGAGGAGAGCTCGTCTCCTCATTATCTTCCTTTGCAGAATACTCCGTCCATTTAACTCTGTTTAGGCACTTTATAAATTATTTTTTGGAGTGACTGGCTGTGGGACTGTAAGGCATCCTTTGTCCACAGCTGGTTACTATCTGCAATATAATAAACACGGTTCTGGAACGCCAATTTAAACGATGCTCTCACTACTGAAGGTATAAATAAACTCCTTTTATTTGTTATGCTTTTATAAATATGGATTTTTGCGTTGAGTAACTGCAAAACGAAGGAGATAACCCATCCCTTGGAAGTCACAGTCAAAGTGGAGGACACGTAACCCTTCTGAAAGTAGCAAAGAAATCCGAATGGCTTGCGCAAAAGGTAAATGATATTTATTACCGTTGCATGCGGAATAACTTCACAGCATAGCAACATCTTCTAGAAGACTAGTCTTCCTCCACATTACCTCGTTCTCTTGCCTGAAAATGATGTAGTTGCAGGAAATAGTGGTTCCAATTTGTGTACCAGTTTGTTCCCCTTTGTAGATTAGCCAGATGTGATGAAATACCCCGTCATTAAACTTCGTACAGCTCAACGACACTGAATCGAGAAAAAAATTTATGCTGGTGTGTAGGACTTTTTCAGCTTGAGGCTTCTGACATATCTAAATACATTCCAAATCCTTGAAGATGTAATATACACTGTATAGAATTTTCATTTAAATTTACATTTATACTCCGCAAGCCACCCAACGGTGTGGGAATTAGCACCCACACACCATTATGGAATTCAGAAACACAAGCTAGTTAAAGTAACTGTGGCTGCGAGAGATGGCAGATGTGTCTCTTGGGTTGGCTGAAGAGCCAACACCGTGTTACTAGAGGAGGCTGAAATGCACGCATTTAAGCTCACGCAGGCTGGCGCGAGGAGGGAAGGACTATACTAACGTGAGGTCTGGAACATGACAAGGAATTAGAATTCAGAAAGCGGACGGAATTAGTTTGATACTTAACTTTAATCCATTAATGATGAACGTCGCTCTTGACGGTACATGATTCACAATATCTGTTCAGAATACATTCTTAAGGAATATGGCGCCTTGCTAGGTCGTAGCAAATAACGTAGCTGAAGGCTATGCTAAACTGTCGTCTCTGCAAATGAGAGCGTATGTAGACAGTGAACCATCGCTAGCAAAGTCGGCTGTACAACAGGGGCGAGTGCTAGGGAATCTCTCTAGACTAGACCTGCCGTGTGGCGGCGCTTTGTCTGCAATCACTGATAGTGGCGACACGCGGGTCCGACGTATACTAACGGACCGCGGCCGATTTAAAGGCTACCACTTAGCAAGTGTGGTGTCTGGCGGTGACACCACTGTGTCTACTAAATATAGCACCTTGCATCCCCCAAAATCACGCACTATATTAATCACATGTTCTTCTTACTGTACTGACAAGGGACGTCTCTGGACTCGAACAGGAATTTGTATTTAAACATTTGTACACACGCCCATCTCACATTTCTGACCAGGACTGCAACGGCTTGTGACTGTGTTGCTCTTGGTTTGTACACAACAGCGCATTCAGCCTTGGAAAAAGACGGGGGGCTATAACACGCTAGTCAATTAGTTACCTCTGCGAGAAGTTGACGTGTTTATTTATCCTGTGTCAGCATTATCACACATATACAGCAAACATGAACGAAACCGTTAATGCCTTGAACATTTTAAATATTGTGGCACCCAAGCTGAGAAGGCGTTGTTCAGTGGAATACAGAACAGGATGTAGAAACTTTCGCAATGTTTTTGATGGATTTGTTTATTCAGAAACACGTACATTTAGTTGTTTGGTTAACCGAAGCTACACTGTGTAGGATGGTGAATGAGGAAAAGGACTTATGAGACGATAACGCGATTAATAGTGTTGAAGATTGCAGCGCTAGTGGCAGTGGTGGAAATAGCACACCTCAATGAGAAGTTAACAGTTCTGGTGACAGAACCTTCACCAAAAAAGAAATGTAAAACTGTTAGTATATTAACAATTTTCATAGAAAAACGTCTTGAAAGTATTTATGATGATTATCATGAACCTCCATATACAGTTGCGATCTACAGCTCGTTATTGAAGAGATATCCATATACAAAAAGGATATCGAACATCAATGTCATACCATGTCTCAAGGAAGGATACAGAATGTGGCGTAGACACACCGTTGCTGTCATGACAGCCAGAAATGTACAGAAAGACCAAGATATTCTCCACTCTGGGGCCCGTTTGTCGAAGACGTAAACCTGAAAACTGCAAGAGCCCTGATGCGACCACATTTCATTTGGAACACTGGTCAAAGTGGATTTAATTATGAACTAACTTCTGGTGCGACACTAAAAAAGGGGAAATATCAACAGCTGCCTTGGTCCAGACTGCACACAATACAACTCGCAGTTATACAATAGATTTTGTACTTTCAGTGAGTGGACACCTACAAAAAGCTGTATATTTGCTTTGGGAAGAACCTTTCGGCTCGAAAGTTAAAGACTCTATTTAAGGATAATCTTTCAGCAAACATATATTTGGAAAAATATCAACAGACCAGTTAATATCCTTTTTTGAGAATGTTATTAATGACAGGGTCGCAAATGAACAAAAGTGCATACTACTTTGAGATTCTGGGAGTGTTCACAAGCACACAACAATAGTAGACGATTTATTTCCGGGTAAGGACACTAACTGCATGATCATTCCGCCAAAAATAATGAAATCGGTACGGCTTTTTCTTGCAATATAAAATATATGCAAGGAGAGTAACAGACTTTATAAGAACTCTCAGAAGTGGCTTCGACACTAGATTAGGAAATAGCAACTTTAAACATAGCTGTGTGCAGCAACCGTAAAAATATTTTTTATAATAAAGACAGCCCACTGGTTGCAATGGATTTTATATTCGAATTGACCACGGTTTCGACTCCTAAATCTCTATTGGCAACTTCTGCCACTGAATATAGCAGCAACACCAAATGAAGCAGGAAGAGGTAGAAGGCACCGTATTAAGACTCCTCCGAGCTTTGCAAGTGATTTATTGTTTCCAACTACAGTGCCCTGTTCCTCTCGATCTGTGTCACTGGGTCCCGCAATGCTGAGGCCACCACTTCGCTGTCTGCAAAATAGCTTGGCCTGGAATGGCTGCCCCAGCGACCCATGCACGCCCTGCTGTGTGTCGGCCTTGTATGCCAGCGGAGTAGCGGCGTCATCAGGATGCCGGCAGTCGACTCAGCGGTCTGCGTCCCTGATGACTCAGCACCGCCCGGTGTGAGCCACAGGCGGCCAGCTGCGTGATTATCGCCGGCATGGCTGCGATCGCGGCGACAACAAGCGTCCGCGATCCAGAGTCTGAATCTGTGACCCTCGCCTCAGGATGCCTCCGGCGTGTGTCGGAAGCCAGGACAACTGCCCGCGGTAGCGAGCCGTGGAGTGGCTCACCGCTGGCTGGCTACAGACTCCACGTCAGCCTCAGAGGGTCGAACTAGCGACCCACTGTGGACTGGAACGCTGGAGCCCCATCTGCTGCTGCGTCTAGCTAGTGGTGTGACATGCACTGTCGTCCAGGAGAGCTGCCACACTTGAATTAATCTCGTTAGAAACCTGCACCTATTAACACATGGCTGTGGGCCTCTGTTTTGCCGTATGTGCCACTTCGCGTTACGTACTCGTAACACTCTAAGTTGCCCAGTGGGCCCCTTCTGCTTGTGATTTGCGACATGCAAAACAGCTACATATACTCTATCAGCAATTTGACAGCCCTGTGGCCTCTATTCTACTTCACAACTGTTGCTATGCGTAACTCATTGCAATCCGGCCCGCACCTGGCTGTAACTAGTACTCAGAATATTGCACAAAACTAACTTTGCCTATCCTAAACTGTGGTGCCACTACAAATCGAATGCTTTCATCATCCCAATTACAGTAGTACTTAAGGCTTCTAAATGCATCTGGAACACTGAATTCGTGTTCCCGCTGAGAGACTCCCTTGTGAGTATGTGCATAATTAAAATTTCGTGAGATTCTTTTAAATTACACACCGGTGGGCTCATGTGACTTGCAGTCATAACATTTACTCTAGTTGTGTTTCCGGCCATCGCTGTAGCATCGAGTGCATAATGAAACTGTGGCAGAAACAAACACATTTATCTTAGGCTGTGAAACTAATCTCCTTGGCTGATTGGCCTCTGAGTCACAGAATAGTCCTCACACTTTTAAAACTTCTACTTTTGGAATTTCCTCAATGTGTTTTACCATACATTCGTCTCAGATAAACGCACCTGGCTTTGTTGGAGTAGAATACTGTCTTGATTGTGGACGAGTGGCTATTAATCCTGTAGTTTCTGTTCATCTGTAATGTCACTATGACACGATGCTTTCTTGGCAACTTCGTTGATAGGAATCAGCATTGCTTCATCTTGGAAGCATCGTATAAAGGGAATATGCGCCACTGCATGTGTTTCCTAGGGTTTCTCTGAAGCTGATATCTATAGCGAAATCCTGGGACGCTGTATGTGTCTTTCATTTGATACAAGTGAGTGTGTGCTTCCTCTGAGGGATAACAGTGTCCGACTATACAAGGATGACGAGTACCTGCAACGTTGAAACGTCCCCTTTTGAAAAATTATACATGACTGCGCTTAAACTGACACACAATATTTTTTATCGCAACGCAATCTGACTTTCAGAAATCCCTACAAAAGAATGGCAATGACTAACATTAACCTATACCTTTCACAAGTCTCTTACCTCACAAAAATCTTGGTTACTCAAGCTACTGCAATACAGCGAGCGCCACTACTGCCAGCTAACTAAAAGATTCAAACTACTGAAGGCACTAGCTACTGATAGGCATAGTTATCAAATGAAAGATTTTGATGGAGAACAAACAATGTATTTACCTTACTAGTGTTCAAAAGTCATAATATATATAGCAGTTCATGACATCCAGTCTTACATATTTCAATACTCCGCCATTTCTCTCCCCACATCCATCACTGCTGGTGGCTCACCTCCAACTGCGCAACGCTATGCGCTGTTAACATCCAGCTGCCCAACACTACAATGGCAGACAACAATGCAAACTAGCCACAGACTGCACACAGCACAGCCAGTGATTTTTCATACAGAGCGCTACGTGGCGTTACCAATAAGAAAACCTAAACAGCCTACTTACATAGCCCCCATGCTCCCCACAAAAAATTTTACAAATTGGTTTGGGCACTGGCCAATACAGATTTGAAAATTTTTTTCATAATTACAGTAAGAAAGATATCAAATGCACACACTTATTAATACAATGTTGGTCAAAAGCTAAAATTTTCTCACAGTCCATAAAGACAGTCCTGATCATTCATCACAGTAAAATTGCAGTGTTTTTCTCAAAGTCTGAGCAGTAAAAGAAAATGCACACGGAAGCAGTGGATTTCCATGCAGTCTTGAAGAAGTAGTGCTGTCCTTCCAACAGAAAGACAATGCTGACTCTTGACATGCTGACAGGTAATGGGTCACAACAGAGCAAACCCACAGCAGAGTCAGTCGAAGTTTTGAAGAATATTGGTAGGTAGGTCATCACAGAACAGACCACTGTAGTCTTGTTAGAGATTACGGTATTGGTGGGCCACCAGGGGTGCAGACCCTCTGCAGTCCTTGTAGAAATAATGGTATTGGTGGGTCATCAAAGGTGTAGACCCACTGTAGTCCTTGTAGAGATGGCCAGCAGCCATCTGTTGTGACCGTACAGGTGCACAATCACCATTGAAGAGTGTTGTGGATAATATAGCAAGTCCATAATCACCACTTTTGCACTCACAAAGTTTTTGGAATTGTCCTTAGAACCAGCAACGCTGTTATCCAGTCCCTTGCTGAATTATTAACACATGCGCAAACACTAACAGTCCCTACTTCTCACATATTGTCCATATACTATGACCAACAGAAATGTGTGCAGTGAAATGGAACTTACAAGTTAATAATATGATGAACTGGTGTCAATTACAATTTTATAACATAAGAATACAATTACAAAGGTACAAAATACATCATTATATTTGTAGTAAAAGAAGCTTTACAAAAGAATAGAAATAAACATGTACATCAGTGTTACAGGAATTATGACATGGGTACATACATAAAAGATCAGAATAACTTTCGAAACATCAACTTCACACATGAACATTAACACAAAACAGAATAAATAATGTCTAAACATCTTTACGAAGTAAATAACATATTATAAATGCAAATTATATTTGAGGATAACAGTATTCCTCATCATAGTGAATGTAGCTTAGTATTAGAAGAGAAAAAATTCTATGAAACAGTACACAGAGACAGGAAGTAAACAAATACACAAGGGTACACAAACACATAGTGAAATAAAACAAAAGGAAAGGACAGCATTTGTTTTCAGTGTAACATTTGGTGCTGCAGTCCAACCCAAAACTTCATTCGATGGATCGTCCCTCTTATTTCAACACTTGCTCCAGCCAAAAAAATCCTATCCAAGTATGCTTTCTTTATTCTGTTCATATCCTCTTTCAAAAACAGTTTTTCTCCACTGTACACTACTTTTTTGGCTAAACCATTTTCTTATAGCTTCTCAATGCCTTTCTTCCAATCCATCATAGATAGTTCAAATGGTTCAAATGGCTCTGAGCACTATGGGACTCAACTGCTGAGGTCATTAGTCCCCTAGAACTTAGAACTAGTTAAACCTAACTAACCTAAGGACATCACACACATCCATGCCCGAGGCAGGATTCGAACCTGCGACCATAGCGGTCTTGCGGTTCCAGACTGCAGCGCCACAACCGCGTGGCCACTTCGGCTGGCCATCATAGTTAGTTTCTTATGTAGTCTACCCCCTCTTAAGTTAACTTAAATCTACTGAGCTCAGATGCTCAATGCATGACGAGGCAATGCAGCAGCACAAAACAATTAACACAAACAGCAATGTCAAGAAATTGGAAATTGGCAAAGCAAGCTACAGTAAATCTAACTTACCAAGCAAATGCAACATTACAACTAATATGAGCCAATGTGCAGCAACAAGAAAAATAAATCAGTAGTAAAACTAGCTTAACAGAGTAATACAAAGTGAAATTTAGTAGCACTATGCCTGGCAAACAGCAGCAGCAAAGGCAATAACTTATATCTAAACATGACAAAACTCAAGCAGAAAAAATATTACACTAAAGACAACAATGCAGATAAGGGAAATGTATAATCACATGATAATGTCTACATAATCAAAATGGTGCACCACAGAAACTAATTCTACAAAAAATTACCAAGTACTTGAAAAGAAAATTATATATGCAGTTACTGTTATTAATCCCTTCTTATTGTTCTTTCCATTCCAAGAGCTCCTTTTTCGAAGAATGTGGATCATAAAATAATTATTTAATAGATCTGTTGACAGAAAGTGTTCACATTAGCAAATGCATTTAAGTTTATTTTATAAAACCAATGCTGCAACACAGCTGGAAACTAGATGTCAAATGAAATAAGCAACTATGAAAAGCAAAGCATAAAAATATCATTCAATAGTCATGTGACATTTCATAAGTTAGTAGAAGTTCTCTCAACTCTCGTAGAAAGACGCTTGTCATAATCAGGTGTGCAGATGTATCTTTCCAAGTAATGAGCGTGTCGTATTTGCGATGCTTTCTACAAAGGAATGTCAATAGCGAGGATAATGGCCTCCTTTTTTTTTCACCTGTGCCTCTGAAAGGCACACATTAATGGTTTTTTCTCCAGGTGACTGGCACACCTGGGCGCCACCTGCGTCACTTAGCTTCCTTACCGAAATATTTACGACAGCAGTTTGAGCTACAGGGACAGTCTCATATAAAAAAAATTTCAGAGGTCGAGAATTTGCATTACGAATGTGTAGAAACAAAATCCAATAAATATAACAGCGTCCAAAAACTTTTTGCCGGCATTGTGATACATTACGCATACACATACCTTTTTCACAAACCAGAGTCCCTAACCACTACTCATTATTCCTTACCTTATTACGCATATACATATTCGTCGACACTTCTTCAATATTTCACCGTAACAGATATGTAGCATAATCAAATTCCTCATATAGCATCAGCTTATTGATCATAAACATACCTCAACAGCATAATACACATTGACATCGTAAAAATAACATCATAACACCTCAGTCAAATCTCAAAAACTTCGTAGCTTTCTGCAATAATTTCAAACCCTGAAAAATATTCTCTGTTCATTTCAATAGTGTCATCTACCTCAAACGTACTTTAAAATCATGCTCCCTTACCAAATACATCATTCAAAGCTCTCATAGTATCACAATGGTTGACAAAATATGAACAGTTCACAAAGTACAGACAAAATACAATTTCATAAGTGTGAAGTTACCCAACTGTGTAATTGCGTAAACATGTGTCACTGATGTAGTAAAAAAATGTTTATCTCTCAGATAAATGATCGGATAGCTGTGTAATTTGAGTGTTAGAGAAATATGGTACCGATGTGTAAAGTTGTATTAGCAAATACCATATTAGCTAGGGCGCCTTGTGCTTGCCAAACACATGGTACACAAAGTAAGCGTATGCCCCCCTGAGGATTAATGTAATTATACCCTCAGGTGTTACAGATTACAGCAATGGAATGAAATGTATCACGGAAAACTTTCTTTGTAATTCAAAAATCTTTAAAAATAAATGTTTTAAGTATAAAATTAATCACTCAAATACGTGTACTGTAGCGCTAAACTGTGCGTCTTGTTGCAACATAATCTCTGTGGAAGTCTCGTAGTTATTGTCCTCCGAAAGCTAAGTTCTGCAGAAGTCAATGTACTTACCTCATGGTAAACAAAAGTGAAATGCTTTGCGTATAGATATCGTAGTTATTATGCTTATTGGCGTGATGAAGAAAGTACTGTACAGTAACGTATTGTTGTGCCACGAAAAAGGCTGTCTCATTGTTGCCATACCACAAAAGTTACTATTAAAACATGTTTTACTTTCCAGAATAATGCAGAAAAACTGTGCAGATATAAAACAGAAACACTGCAAAAGCAACATTGTAAATTGTCACTCATTAGTAGCGTCGTGATAAAATCGTGTAGCTGTCACATAAACTAACTACTGTGTCATCTGGTATCTCACAGAAAGTACTTTAAATCCAGAATGTATTCTCATGTAAACCAAAATGTTGCATTAAAATCTCATTAGCAGTACTGGTAAATGTTCTAAGTATGTGAGCCTTATAGACGTTACGTAATCGTGCAACTAACAAGCAAGAATGTACACACACAATTACTCTGTGTCGTCTGTTCACAATAACAATGCATTCGTAATTTCTGTTTAAATAAGTTATCTTGGTTCATGACTGGATATTTAACTTCAAACATTGTTGCAGGTTAACAGATTCTAAGTCTGACAAAGCATACTAGCAATGTAAAGTGAAAAGTTATATGGCAACGACAAAGTTAAAAAGCAGATTATCTTTCAATAAACGGTTTTGCATGTGAAATGTGGTGTAAACCTTTACTCTTCCTAGTACGCAGAGGTTCAACTTGAACGCAATTATCATGCGGTATACGTCGGTAAAGAATACTATAATTTTTCTCAATGTTAGAGTCTATGTTATTTTTCTCTGAGCCAGTTGGCGCACGTGGCTGCCTGCGGTGCAAGTCATTGTCTGCTATCTCTTTGTTGGCGTGCGTCGTTATTGGGATTAGGAGACCTAACTTCTACAAATTCACCTTGACGAGAAGGCCCTGCCCTGTTTGAAGCTCGCCAGTTCTGATGCAATTCAGGTCTGTCGTTACGATTATATCGTCTGTCGTCATGTCGGTAGTATCCATAGTTTATTTCTTGCCGGTCACGTGGTGGGGAATTTCTTCACGAATTGTAACTGTGCGCTGAACTGTTGCGTCTGAAATTATTCTGTCTCCCTTGATAATAGTTGTCTTTGTTCCCATATTGTCTGTTTCTATGGTTATCTCTGTCATATTCATTACTACCGAAGTGCGATCTTTCTACGAGTGATGTATGTTTTGGTCACGATTTACATTGTAAGAATAGCCTTGTCGTGTCCAGTTATTATTTCTGTCATCGCGGAATTGTGACGGATGTGACCTGTAATTTTTGTGTTCCTGTTTTCGCGTCCCGCAGTTGTCAGCGTCTATTTCTAATTCTTGTAAGAGTCCCTGAAAAGCTTCAATGTCGTCATTGCAACGTCCTGCCAAAATAATATGTCGTAAATGTTCAGGTAATTTGATTAAGCAAATGCGGATGAGTTCTGAGGGGCTGTATGGGTTTGACAGGTACTGATTGTTGTGCAACATTTCTTCAAAATATTGCACAAGACTGGAAAATTCAGATTGTTCGAAATGTTTCATCATTATGATGCTGTGTTTTACTCGATCTTGTGTAGCTTGAGACCAATATGCTGAGAGGAAGGCATGATAAAATTCTCCTTCACTGTGACAATCGTGAATGACCGATGGCATTCTTACAGCTGGTTCATTCTCTAAGTAGCCACACATAAATTCTAATCTGTGTTCTAACGACCAGTTGGAAGGTAAACAATGAGAGAATTGATGGAGCCATGCATGTGGATGAATGTCGTTGCCAGAATTCTTAAATGTTTTGAATTTACGTGTAGTAATGAACAGCTTATAGTCAAAATCATCATGTCGGCGAGTCGCATGTCAGTCATTGTTACGTCGTTTCGGCGGTTCCATCTCAAAATTCGGTGTGCCTTGCCAATTTCTTTCATAATTTCCGAAGTGTCCTGTGTTATTATTTTGTGGTTGTTTCGTATTTCTGAGTCCCTCTTCCCGTGTTGGAGCGCGAGTGTCCTCTGAAATTTGTAATTTTTGTATTACTTGTGCCAACTGATCTTGTACTTCCCGGATTTCTCTTTTGTGTTGCGTATTAATTTGATTCTGATTTTGTTTGAATTGCTTAATTTGTTCATACTCTTCTGTGTCAGTGGTGGCTACAGGTCTTGTGTCATTCAGATCATCATCTACCTTTGTAGATAAGTTAGTGAACTGATCCGAAAGTTAGGCTACTTTCTCCGATAGTGTACTTATTTCCTCAGTGTGTTTTTCTGAACCAAGTTTCAGAGAATCTACTGTGTCCTTTAAGTTTTCCTGAGTTTTTGCAAGTTACGTAACCGAATCGGTAGATGCAACTGAGTCAATTTCAGCTTGCAAGGTGTCGTGATTTTCATGAACAATGGTTTGCAGTTCTTTTATGGCTGCTTCGTGATTCTGTAATGCATTTTCATGCCGCGAAAAAAATAGGTTGAAAATGCTCACAAATTTGTGTTTTTACTTCATTACAGATTTTTTGACATTTCGATTCAATGTTATGTAACTCAGTAGTTAAATCTTCACGTGTTTGTTCAAGTGTGGTGTCTAACTTTTGAAGCTTTTGCTGTGTTTGTCTCTGAATTTGTTCCATTGTACCTAACTTTTGAAGCTTTTGCTGTGTTTGTCTCTGATTTTGTTCCATTTGTTGCATTAGCTGTAATAACAATGCATTAGTGTCTGGAATCTGTTCCTCTACGCTTTTCGGCGGTGCATTTGCACCGGCAACATTCACATTTTGACAAGCAGAAAATGTGTCTTGACTTATTTGAGAAAACGGTGAGGACGCGAAACCTGAATCTACAGTATTTGCAAAATTGTGTCCTGTCATTTCGGATTCCTGAGGCGAGCTGTTGCTGAGCGATCGATCGATAATGCTTCCCTGTTCACTAATTGTTTCACTGCCTACGCCATTGTTTGCCGCCCGCTCCATTTCCCTATGCACAATTACCAAATTACTATGTCGAACATTAGTTAAGTCATTACACGGTGACGCTAACACACTGCTTTCGTCTTCACTGTCATTTCTCAGTTTACTTTGGAGCCTAGTATTACGTTTTTCACACGCCATAATTGTCACAATATTTCACACGATAACACAGAAAAGCACAATTTGAAGAGCAAAATAAGATAACAGAGTAATGAAAATAATGTCTACTTAATTGCAAGCGCAGCTGCGAAATACTTGGTGCATATCTACATGCATGTCACAACTGTTTTACTGTACAACAATGAAAAACTACAATTACAAAGGAAATTCTCTCTATGATTACGCGCTAGCAATAAACAAAGGCTACACTAATTACACAAACTACAAGAAAAAAAATCAGAAGATTCCAGTGAGGTATCCTCGGCTAAGGGTCGACGTATGAAACGTCCCCTTTTGAACAATTATACATGACTGTGCTTAAACTGACACACAATATTTTTTTAGCGCAACGCAATCTGACTTTCAGAAATCCCTACAAAAGAATGGCCCTGACTAACATTAACCTATACCTTTCACAAGTCACTTACTTCACAAAAATCTTCGTTACTCAAGCTACTGCAATACAGCGAGCGCCACTACTGCCAGCTAAATAAAAGATTCAAACTACTGAAGGCACTAACTACTGATAGGCATAGTTAGCAAATGAAAGATTTTGATGGAGAACAAACAATGTATTTACCTTACTAGTGTTCAAAAGTCATAATATATATAGCAGTTCATGACATCCAGTCTTACATATTTCAATACTCCGCCAATTCTCTCCCCACATCCACCACTGCTGGCGGCTCACCTCCAACTGCGCAACGCTACGCGCTGTTAACATCCAGCTGCCCAACACTACAATGGCGGACAACAATGCAAACTATCCACAGACTGCACACAGCACAGCCAGTGACTTTTCACACAGAGCGCTACGTGGCGTTACCAATAAGAAAACCTAAACAGCCTACATACAACGTAAGGATACCATATGAGGTTCACGAGTACCTGTAACACGACGACATGTCCGGTTGACATGCCACAACACATAAAGGCTATGGAACACATGTGGGATGCTCTACACTGAAGGATTATTTCAGTCATTCTGTCACCGTGAATCACAGAGTATACATGGTTCAGTATATGCCTGTTTAAACAGACTGCAGAATTTAAAACAATTTTAATACACTTAGGTGAGAGAAGTCATGGCATACCAACTAATATTGTGTATGACCTATTTTTGCCTGGCGTAGTGCAGGAACTCGACGCGATATGGACACAAAAAATCGTTGAGCTCCCCTCCATAAATATTCAGCCCTGCTGCCTCTGTAGCCGCCCATAATTGCGAAAGCGATGCAGGTACAGGATCTTGAGCAAGAATTGAGCTCTGGATTATCTCACATAAATGTTCGATGGAATTCATGTCAGGCGGTCTGGGCGGCCATGCATTCGCACGAATTGTCCAGAATGTTTTTTAAACCAATCACAAACAGTTGTGTCTCGGTGACAGGGTGCATTGTCATCCACAAAAATTCCCACGTCGTTTGGGAACATGAATTCCATGAATGGCTGAAAATGGTCTCAAAGTAGCCGAACATAACCATTTCCAGCAAATTATCCATGAGAACACTGCCCACTTCATTACGGAGATTTCACCAGCTTGCACAGTGCACAGTGTTTTGTTTAGCAACTTGTGTGTGTGGCTTCGTCGGGTCTGGGCCACACTCGAACTCTTACAAACTGAAGTTCGAACTCATCTCATGAGGCCACGGTTTTACAGTTGCCCAAGATAGAATCGATTTGATCACGAACCAAGGGGAAGCGCTGCAGGCGACGTCGTGCTGTTAGCAAAGGTATTCGCGTCAGTCGTCTGCTACCATAGCTCATTAACACCAAATTTTCCAGCATTATACCAACCTATACCAACTGGTATGTTCGTCGTATGGCCCACACTGATTTCTGCGGGTATTTCACACAGTATTGCTTGTCTGTTAACACTGACAACTCTACACAAATGCCGTTGATCTCGGTCATTAAGTGAAGGCCGTCGGCTACTGCGTTATCCATGATAAGAGGCAATGCCTGAAATTTGGTATTCTCGGCACACTCTCGACGCTGTGGAACCGGGAATATTGAATTCACTAACTGTTTCTGAAATGGAATGTCCCATGTGTCTAGCACCAACTACCGTTCTGTTAATTACCGTAGTATGGCAATAGTCACCTTTTCACATGTATCACATGAGTAGGAATGATAGCTCTGCCAATGCAAGACCTTCTGTAATCTCCATGACTTCTGTCATCTCAGTGTATATCGCTTGTTTTTCAGACCCAGTTGCACTTTTTCTTTTTTTACAGTGTGACTAATTTCGATCTTCCTGGATCATCTTCAGGTGTGTGTAGTTGCGTCAGCAACCTGTCGTGTCTCTACCAGAGTCACACATATCCTCATGTGTTTCTAATCCTCTTATTACCATCGCCACTACAGGCTGACATACCTACATTTCAACTATCGATATCGTAGATGGCATTATGAATTCTCCGGAACTTCCAAGGTAATTCTATAAACATTCATTGAGGTACTCATGCTGCACAAGCAAAGTTTAATTTTACAAACATTAAGTCGTCAAGGAAGTCCTTAGCATTAAGACCTTTGATCACTTTTATCAATCATTGGGAATAAATCCTGGAGAAAAATTTTCCTTTACTTTCGATTAACGCCAAAGAGAGCGCTTCTTGCGAGCGCTAGGAGGAGCTGAAGGAGTGAGAGCAGGTGCCGATTAAAGGAAAAACAGAAATGGCAAAAGTAGAACATAAATCATAAAAGTAGAAAGAAAGGTAGCGCTGTCGATTTCGTAATTTCCTGTGAAAGGCAATGTTACGGTTTGGACTCTCGAGCCACCGCATATTTCTAATCTGACGAAGATTCATAACAGATATTTTTGTCTTCCACACCGTATCTCAATCAAATAAAGTGTTTTCGATGCAAAAACCCAAGTAACACCTACGAAGTAAAACATTCAGTTTTCTTAAAAATCATTTTTAACTATTTTAAGCATAAGCAAGCTACACAAATGTTACTTACCCTCTGGATACGTCATACTAATCCCGTGTAACACCGTCTCAAGCATTGATAACGACCTCAGTTTTGGGCAACGAAGTTTATTCAAGGTCTGCCGTATCCATATGAAGCCAATGTTTGCAGATTGTGTTCCGTACAGCTACCAGTTTTCGGCGACGTTGACTTTTAGTTCCAACCGTTGATCTAAATGCTCCCAGACATTTTCTATGACAGTCAGTAACTGGTGGTTGAAAGAGCTGGTCGAGGTGTCACTGGGTGACTGAATGTTCGTAAAAACAGCGTGCAGCGCTATGGACAAGGCTGTTGACATCTTGGTACACGAGTATGTCGACAGCTTACTCGTCATGTAGTTGTAGAAGAAAGGGCAATTGTCTGTCACCGAAAATGTTGAAATAAACATCCTCGTTCGTGTTCACGGTAACCTGAAAGAGTGGGCCGAAGCTATGGTACGGAAAGCAACAACAAAGCATCACAGAACCATCTGCAGCCTGAAGTACATCCTCCACGCTCTGTGGGTTACACTCCTCAGCAGGCAATGGGTTCGCCCGACATCTTACAAAGCTGCGACCCATCGGACCACACTACACACCTCCAGTCAGCTACTGTTCCCATGTTGTTTGGCACATTGAGTATCTTTATGTGCTGCTGTGAGCAATGGCCATTATCGTAGTACCCTACCTCAGATGTACATAGCATTCCGTTCTCTTCGTAGCGTTCGCTGGCTGAGAGGGCCTGCATTCACTGACACCAGCAATTCCTGTCGGATATCAACCCGGCTGTCATTGACTAAGCGTTACACATGTCTCCGGGCCCCGCCGGTGAAGATATTTGCACGACACTGTTCTTACGCAGTGTTACATGCGAATGGTCAACCATTTCTTCCAGCCACGTAAGGCAGTTTGCGTTGATAAACCAATAAACTTCATTCTCCTTGTGGTAACGGGCACGTCGGAACAAGATAGCTGCTCTCTGCCACGTCTTCACATCGACCCATTGTAATGTAATATGACTGTAATGTGACTACCAGCGATGATGCGTTACCGGACTTTGATACGAAAACGCTCTTTGTTCTGACGACAACGCTCTTTGCTGAAAAAAAGCGGAGCATCAGTGTTTTCTTGTAATTTTGGGAAATATGTAGTGCCGATTGGACATTGTTTTGTTTTGTTGGAGGTAAGTTTTCATACAGAAGTAATTTTGAAGTGCAGAGGTCAACATGTAATTGCGATTATCAAGAATAAAAATTGAATTTGTGAGAAAAACGAGAAGATAAATATATTCACGAAACTTTATTCAATGTTGGATCCTCGGACCTTCATAAAACTATTAGTGTGTTTAGCAATACAGTGCATAGTGATTTCTTCGCAAATTAACATTACTGGGCGAATCTGCTACTGTCACGGTACGAACGACGCGCAATATTTCGCCGTCAGCTTGTATGTTCAAGACGTTACCTAAGCGACCAGTTTGTTAGTCAGAAGATATCATACTATTACTGTTGTTCAGCTTTATCATTCTAAAGTGTTTCTAGGAAAGAAAATCTTACGGTGACCGTGAATATTGTAGCTGCTAAGGGAGACGGTGTCTTCATCGCGAGTTTTACCAGTTTTCTCCAACTTTGCCTGGCGTTCTCTGAGAACCGGAGAAGCCAACTAATCCTGTACCTAACCCGTTCTCATCTTACAGCAGTCACGAGGAAAAACACATTCATCTATAGTAAATTTTTTTCACAGATTGTATTACAAAGGTAAAAAATTTATAGTATATGCATCTAGGCAAAAAATTCAAAAGAGGGTTTTTTTAATGCAGCATCTGTCTTATCTTTGTCAAAGATGAAGTTAATTAATTAATTAATTAATTAATTTTTGTTTTAGCGTAGCATTTATATTTTACCATCTTACTGCAGTGTATAACGCTTCTGTCCGCTTCTGCTATACTATAACCTCAAAGCTGGAGGCAGTTTGTATAATGAAATTATGTTTATTCAAGCAATTATAGTATAAAGAAGCAGAGCAGTGTTATCCTCTGAGAGGAATTTTGTTATGTTGTACTCAACGGAGGTGGCTTATCGGAAGTGAAAGTCAAAATTACGTAAATATTCAAACAGTAACAAACAATAATTTGCTTATCCTCACTGTCCAAATGATAATAAAAACGGTCGCCAGCCTTATTAGGCAAGAGAATGAGTACCATTCTTATTCAAGAACTGAAAATAAGTAACTTCAATGGGCAAACACAATCTATACTTTTGTCACTCGAGAGTGCAATGAATTCTGACACATGCATATGTTCTCGGTAAGGTTGGAACTGACAGAGCAGAACAAACTATTTGCATAAATATAACAGATAACAGTACACACTATTACTTTCAAGGCTTATTCAAACTGAATGGTCTTTATAACATTACTATTAATGTTCACTGTAGAAATAAATTGGACATAGGTTCTGTATTAGTTTTCAAACATTTTCCTATCTGACAAAAAATTGTAAATGTAGTTCACTGAAAAATTATGAACTGGTCATAGGTTAAGTCTCTCTCAGCTAAATAGTTTTCTATTTAGAGTGAAAGTTAAATGTATTTCACTAACAAACAATTTCTCACTAAATTTTGAATAAAAAAGGTTACTGTTTTCATAGATAGTGGTCTATCTATTAATTGTTATTTATCATGAGCATAAAGGATACACTGTGGATCCTGTTACACTATTAATATGCACTTTTAATACACAAGAGAAACCCAATATTGTACAGAATTTGACCTGAATATCAAGAGTAAATAAAAATTTCTATAATTAAGTAACTTTGTGCATTTGAACTACATTCACTATAGCAGAGCGAACTAAACACACTTTCAGTACACTAGGGAAACAAGTACTTAGCAATCATGAACATATAACTCTCAACAATTGCAGTTCTGAACTTTTCCTGCAGTGAAACACAAATCTGAGATATTTGTAAGATCCTTTCAACAAACAATATTAACCTCAGCACACACTATTCCCATGTTAATTTTAATATGCCTTCAATAAAGGACACTCGGTAAACACTTTAGCGTGGGAGGGACCCTAAGTGGATATGTGACTGAGGATAAATCACGGTAGGTAGAAGAGTTCAATCAAATTTTACCTTATATTTGTGTACACTATAACATCCTATGAGCTGATCCTTCACTGTACATTACTATATTGTTCCATTACAGTTACTGCGTAATGTGGTGGCCATTGCATGTTGGTAGGTGGATTTGAAGGTAGAATTTCTGGACTTTGTCATTTATTGGTGGCGATGATAGATACCAATTCCAGAATAGTTCCACCTCTTTATCCATCCATCCGAGGCATTGGAAAGCGCCAGGAAAAGCCTCTCTCGGAACCAGCACAATACACAACTTTTACATGAGCAATTGATAGTGTGGCAGCTCGTCCCCGACTGACTCTTGTTCCACCTTTTCTACCTAGGCCAACCACAATTTGCGCACGCTACACAGTTCCGTTCCCGAGGGGAACCACAACGCCTTTTACGTACAAAATAACTAAGAACCTTAAGTTAAGGTCAGAAGTTTACATAACAGCAAGCAAACCTTTTAAATAAAACAGAACATTTGCATATACTGGTAGTTCTACACAAAATTATTTAAATAAAATTATTTAGTTTTAAAGATAACCAAAGAGATTATATGACAAAGACAAAACATATAATTTGCTCATATTGTACATATTACAGAGATTACACTTCCTACACTCTAAAAGACATCAAAGTTTTTACAAAGGAAGGAGTATACATCTACATCTACATCTAAATTTATACTCCGCAAGCCACCCAACGGTGTGTGGCGGAGGGCACTTTACGTGCCACTGTCATTACCTCCCTTTCCTGTCCAGTCGCGTATGGTTCGCGGGAAGAACGACTGTCTGAAAGCATCCGTGCGCGCTCTAATCTCTCTAATTTTACATTCGTGATCTCCTCGGGAGGTATAAGTAGGGGAAAGCAATATATTCGATACCTCATCCAGAAATGCACCCTCTCGAAACCTGGCGAGCAAGCTACACCGCGATGCAGAGCGCCTCTCTTGCAGAGTCTGCCACTTGAGTTTGTTGAACATCTCCGTAACGCTATCACGGTTACCAAATAACCCTGTGACGAAACGCGCCGCTCTTCTTTGGATCTTCTGTATCTCCTCCGTCAACCCGATCTGGTACGGATCCCACACTGATGAGCAATACTCAAGTATAGGTAGAACAAGTGTTTTGTAAGCCACCTCCTTTGTTGATGGACTACATTTTCTAAGGACTCTCCCAATGAATCTCAACCTGGTACCCGCCTTACCAACAATTAATTTTATATGATCATTCCACTTCAAATCGTTCCGCACGCATACTCCCAGATATTTTACAGATGTAACTGCTACCAGTGTTTGTTCCGCTATCATATAATCATACAATAAAGGATCCTTCTTTCTATGTATTCGCAATACATTACATTTGTCTATGTTAAGGGTCAGTTGCCACTCCCTGCACCAAGTGCCTATCCGCTGCAGATTCCAGCATTTCGCTACAATTTTCTAATGCTGCAACTTCTCTGTATACTACAGCATCATCCGCGAAAAGCCGCATGGGACTTCCGACACTATCTACTAGGTCATTTATATATATTGTGAAAAGCTATGGTCCCATAACACTCCCCTGTGGCACGCCAGAGGTTACTTTAACGTCTGTAGACGTCTCTCCATTGATAACAACATGCTGTGTTCTGTTTGCTAAAAACTCTTCAATCCAGCCACACAGCTGGTCTGATATTCCGTAGGCTCTTACTTTGTTTATCAGGCGACAGTGCGGAACTGTATCGAACGCCTTCCGGAAGTCAAGAAAAATAGCATCTACCTGGGAGCCTGTATCTAATATTTTCTGGGTCTCATGAACAAATAAAGCGAGTTGGGTCTCACACGATCGCTGTTTCCGGAATCCATGTTGATTCCTACGTAGCAGATTCTGGGTTTCCAAAAACGACATGATACTCGGGCAAAAAACATGTTCTAAAATTCTACAACAGATCGACGTCAGAGATATAGGTCTATAGTTTTGCGCATCTGCTCGACGACCTTTCTTGAAGACTGGGACTACGTGTGCTCTTTTCCAATCATTTGGAACCTTCTGTTCCTCTAGAGACTTGCGGTACACGGCTGTTAGAAGGGGGGCAAGTTCTTTCGCGTACTCTGTGTAGAATCGAATTGGTATCCCGTCAGGTCCAGTGGACGTTCCTCTGTTGAGTGATTCCAGTTGCTTTTCTATTCCTAGGACACTTATTTCGATGTCAGCCATGTTTTCATTTGTGCGAGGATTTAGAGAAGGAACTGCAGTGCGGTCTTCCTCTGTGAAACAGTTTTGGAAAAAGATGTTTAGTATTTCAGATTTACGCCTATCATCCTCTGTTTCAATGCCATCATCATCCTGGAGTGTCTGGATATGCTGTTTCGAGCCACTTACTGATTTAACGTAAGACCAGAACTTCCTAGGATTTTCTGTCAAGTCGGTACATAGAATTTTACTTTCGAATTCACTGAACGCTTCACGCATAGCCCTCCTTACGCTAACTTTGACATCGTTTAGCTTCTGTTTGTCTGTTATCGATGCAATCAATATTTACAATATCTTAATGAAAGAAGGTAGAACAGACAAAGCAGAAGAATTTATGTCAATAGATCTATGGAGCTCTGGTGTTACAAGTGATATCCGCCTGCTTAGCTGGGTGGTAACATGCTTGACTCGCATGCACTGGGCCCAGATTCGATTCCCGGACGGGTTGGAGATTTTCTCCGCTCGTGGACTGGGTGTTGTGTTGTCCTCATGATCATTTCATCCTCATCATCGCCCAGTGCGGGGCCGACTGAAATAAGACTTGCACTTGGCGGCCGAACCCGAATGGGACCTCCCGGCCGACAATGCATACGATCATTTCATTTCCACTGCAGTGATTCGATACAATTGACCGGCACGTACTCACCATTTCATGTTTTAAGCAGTAGTAGAAGGTCACACGACCGCCTAGTAGCGCTTCTGCTGCGCTCGAAAGCGACCAACGTTCTATTTTAAGAGAGTGTCTAAGGAATGAACATGGATAGGGTAAACTGATTGATTTAGACTCTCAGAATGTGACGCGATGCGAAGCGTGTAGCAAGGTTGTGGCTCGGCCTCCATGCACAGCCCGCGGCGCGGTTGGCGTGCACGCCTGCTTATTGCAACTTGCGAGGATGGTGGGCTCCATCATTCTTCCTCGCTAGAAATAAACGGACGCTTACACACGACGCGGAGTACACATAACGCAGTAGTGCCTGGGCCTCTCCTGCGGCGAGACTGAAAGCTGCTGCTCTCGCAGTATGGGCTATCACAACCTGATTCTCTCGTTAATTTCTCATGTTTACCGTTCCACAGTCCCGATCTATATTCCTAAACGACTAACCCGATTCGTGGTTTATGGAGCACAATTGCAGTTGCAGATGCCTATCTAACGGCTTCCATTGGAAACAGAAATTTGATTTTCGGTATTTCATGTAATTATTTCCGAATTTAAAATTTTAAACTTCTGTCATAATCTATTTTTTAAGATACATAATCTTACCTTAAAGGTTTACAACAATAGAACAAAACTTATAATTAGAAACTATGTATATGAGCCAAGGTAGCGTAACTCACGGCGTGCAAATACTCAGGCCATATTCATCCAATATTTGATACTGAGAGCATTTTGCGACCTCCACAAGCTTTAAACATAATTTCAAACATTTTCTAAACTTTTTCTCGTGTTTTCTCCACCTCCACTATTAATCCGTCATGTTAATAGTTCCAGACTGACTCAAGAATCTGGCGAAAGAGGATTTTGTAAGCCACTCTCTTGGATGAAACATGTTTCCCTTAGAATTGTTGCAGTGGAATCATCTTTAAAATCTTTAAACTGTACTCCACAGCTTCGAGAAATATATTGGTACACCGCAAAAAGCCTCTATTAAATTGTGCGTTCTTGTGCAACAAGCTTTAACAACTCTGTCATCATCTGTCAAACGTGGACATATCACATTACAAGAGCATACAGTTTCATCTGAAGGAAGGGGTGTCGTAATGTTATAAACGTATTATCGAACCCGGTAGTATTTCACTATTGCTAAATATATAAGAGATTTGTGTATATGAAGGCTTGCTGAAAAGTAATGCCTTCGAATTTTTTATGTGAAACTTTCTACATCGATATTCTTGATGCTTAAATATTTGCCGCCCTCTGCGTCTCTGTAACTTAACCATGTTGGTGTATGAGAAACAGCGTGATGGAATCAAGATTTGAATTCGAAGAGTTCGTCCACACATGGAGCACCCTCTGCTTCAGAGTGATAACGCCGGACCACACACGAGCGCTACGACATTTGCCCCTCATTTACGCCTAGCGTTCACCGTCATCGATAGTCCTTCGTATAGTCCCGACTTGGCCCATCCCATTTTCATCTGTTTCCAGAACTGAAAGATCTCCTTTGAGGATTTCACTTTGATAGTAATGAAGCAGTGCAAGCAGAGGTGAGGTTGTGGTTCCGTCAACAAAATCAAATATTTTACGGTGATGGTGTCAACAAACTGGGCTGCATCAACAAACTGGTCTCTCATCGGGAGAAATGCGTTCGTCGTCAGGGAGACTAAGTCGACAAAATAAATAAGTGGACATGAAGAATGAAGATGTTGAATGTTAACAACGTTTGTTTTATTTATTAAAAAGTTTTAGGAGTATTCACATAAAGAATTCGGAGGCGTTATTTTTCAGCACATCGTCGTACATCTTAAACTCCTTCGCTCCCTTTTTCTGCCGTATCGTCCTCCCTCATCTTGCTGTCAATCTCCTTCTTTTTCCTCAATCGGCTGTGCATCACCTTCTCCCACCTATTTCTATCCATCTCCTCCTCTCCCCTCTCTATGTTCATTTCCTCCCCCTCCCACTCCGACCTCTTCTCTCATTCATTTCTCTGACGTTGAGTCTTGTTTATTACAAACGAAAGTTCGGTTGGATATTGAAGTCGCTTAAAATGAATGAGTAAGTCGATTAGAATCATTCGTATTTGGTGTATGAGAGAGACCTCTCCAGCTGTTGCATCTGTGATAATAGTAGCTTCATTGACAGTAATTCCCATAGCTCTAGTCAGCCAATTTGTAGGATTACAAAATTTCGGACTATCCACATTAAGTAGTAGTATTCTAATGATAAGGTGATAAGTCATGAATACAACTTTCCTGTTTCCGTAGAACCGACGGTGAAGAAGAAATCATAACAGCACATTGTTTTCTACACATTTTTCGTTTCAATATATGTGTGAGCAGAAAGAATATTTCCGGGAGAAACACATCGTCTGATTGTTTACGTGTTCTGCTATCGAAATTCGTAGTGACTGAGATAAAAAAACCGAAACCATAATTTTATTTCTTGCAGTAGATTTTAATAGAAAACGTGTATACTATCGTTTACAAAAATATATAATCTATGCCTGTATAAAAGGTTATTAGTCTATCATTTAAAAATTTGATTTAAATCGGTGAAAAACTTTCCGAGCTCTTTCCTAACAACATTTCTCCTTTCTGTATTATACATGCATTACTAAATTTTTATATATATATCCTATGGCTGTCCAAATGTTGATTGGAGAATTGTGTAAAAATTGAAGTAAATAGGTTAAGTACCTTTCGTGATTTTTGGTAACAATGTTAAACAACGATTTGTCTTCATATAGTAGTGAAGAAGTATGGATCACATCCGAGGGCGCCCTTACCCCAAGGCACCCCCCTAGCTCTAATTGAACGGAAAACATGTAGTGCAGTCACCTGTTTTCCTGTCAAGAAAGTGACTGGAAAGCCGATATCACGCAGGTATTTAACAAGGTTGGCACTCGGATTTTTTAATGGCTAGCTACAAGTTGCAATTCGTCTTCCAAGATAACAAACTGTCGTGTGTGCGCCGTCCATCATCTAATGCTTATTTACATGGCTTGAAGTGGTGTAAACCACCTGTTCATAATTTGAATGTGCGTAGAACATCTATTTAAAACTGTGGGAGTAGCTGTAAATGCAATGTACGTAAGAAATAATGTGCTACAGTAAGTAACATTAACATCTAATTTTCGCACTTATTCTGTTACAATCCAGGTATTTTGTGCTTTTATGTTATGGGTAATAAAAATAACAGCGACAAAGTGTTAGGTTTCCGTGGGGCTTGTGAACGAGTATCTCAAAAACGACAAAACTGGTCGAATGTTCGCGTGCTACTCTCTTGAGCATCTACGGAAAGAGTTAGGGCAGTGAGACTACCTCTAAGCGCTAAATGGTTGGACGACATCCGTGACGTGGAGTTCGGAAGCTTGTCTGCTCTGTATAGTAGCACAGAAAGTGACCTGTGGCATCTCTACGGAAGAGCACAGAGCTGGTGCCCTCCCAAGTGTTCCGGAGCACACCGTTCACCGTACACTGTCGCTCCGCAGCAGAGCACCTCTACGTGTTCACATGTTGACGCAATGACATCGCCAATTACGATTGCAGTGGGCACGGGACCATCACGGATCGGTCGTCTATCAATGTAAAAGTGTCGTTTCTTCGGAGAATCACATGTTTGCTACACTAGGTCGATGGGCGTCTCCACAAACTCCGTCACAAGGTAAAGGGCGTCTCGAAACGCGCAGCTCGCCACGGGCGCGGCAGTGTTATGCTACGGGAGATATTCCATGGGACCTGTGGGAGTAATCGAAGAAACGCTAAAATCTGCGAATCACCCACGTGATGTCTACCCAGAGGACGATGCTACAGTGGTTTGAGCAGCGTTGTAGTGAACGCACGTCGATGTCTCGGTGACCAAATTCGCTTCATGTGAATCCTATGGAACACATCTGGGGCGCAATCGGGCGCCATCACCGCGTACGCAAATCAGAGGGCCATTTTTTACGCGATTTACATGACCTGTGAGTAAACATCTAATGCCACAGTAGACCTCCGAAAACCTACCAACATACTGTCGGATCTGTGATACGCAGAATCAATAATGTATTTCGTTCCAAAGAACAAACAAGCTTATAAGCAAGTTATAATGTTTTGGTTCATCAGAGTATTACAGCTAATATCAATACGATATCCTTATGGGTACATTTTCAACGAACTCATTTTGTACGTTGCACATGGCGAGTATTTGTGGTTTCTAGGGACCGTGCCTAATGAATTAATTACAGTCAGTACTACCAGGGATCGTGTGCCATAGAACTGATCACTTAATTACTCTTGGAAGATATATTATGTAATGCTCGCTTGTAACACTGCTAACATGTTCTCCTGCTAATAATATCGACACTATATAGCTGTTTATTGTGTAAAATATGTACAATATGAACCGGAATGTATCTTAACAACGTCCGTGTTAATATGTCATAGTTTTACCTTATATGTTTCAATACTTGCGACAAAAAGAACAAATGTTCGTTGTATAACATAACAGATCGTGCAGGTGTTTTAAGAATGAGGTTTCAATAACAAGACATGTGGCTGGTCGATTTTACAACCACACTTCGCCAGATATTTTATTTACGCAATATCAGTAAGCTAAATTTTTCGACGATTTAAGAACAATCTAGTCTTTGTTCTGAAATACTATAAGTACTATACTGTATACTAGTACTGAGCCTAAGAGCTTAGCTACATGCTGAGAGAAGCAGTGATAGGAAAATGTGTCGGTCAGCACAGTGACCCCGAATGTGGACTAGTCATAGGCTGTAACCTGAGTAACAAAACCATTGCATGAAATCGGGAGAAGGAATCACTCGTGTGTTACGAAGAGTTACCAACAGATAGCTAGCACAATGACTGTGTGTCGGGAGTTAAAAAGAATGGGGTACAATGGTAGAGCAGCGAAATAGTTGCGTAGTCAGTGACAAGCGACGCTGGAGTGACAAACCACGCTATAACCTGCGGCAAATCGATGGAAGTGTTTGGGTTTGGCGAATGCCTGGAGAACATTACTTGCGATTATGTGTACGTAGTACCAACAGTCAAGTAAAGAAGGGCTTTTTTCATGGTAAAGGTGCGGTCCCCCTAGTGCGCTTAAGAAAACGCTGAATGGAGAACGATATAAACGCATTTTACAGGATTGTGTAATGCGTACAACGTATTAGCAGTTGAGAGACGATGAGTATTAGTACACGCATGACAGTGCACAATGTCACAAGGCAGCGTCTGTGAGGCAGTGCATTGTGGACAAAAACATTCCTGAAACGGACTGGCCCGCCCAGGATACAGACCTGAACCCAATGGAACACTTGTGACATGAGCCGCAACGTGGACTTGGCTCCAGACCCCAGCGATCAACGTCACTACGCTGTCTGGTTTCAGCTCTCGAGGAAGAATGGGCTGCCATTCCTCAGCAGACATTCGGGCACTTCACTGAAAGTGTCCCCGACCCGTCACAAAGGCGACGGGTAGAAACGCCACAAATTAATGTCCCCTAATAGGTGTCTGAGTATTTTTGATCAGATAGTGTACTAGCCGTGAGAGATGTGCCGGAATACCCGATTGGGAAGCGTGTTTCACGCGTGATTGGTGAAAATTGTACCAGAAGTAGACGGCACGTCGCACCAAGTCTCTTTGTCAACATCTTACTGCAAGTAAGTTTCATAACTAGTTGCAGTTTTCCGAATGGCATTTACGACAATGACAGCGGGATGCGGCGTTTCTATGCAGGAGTTTGCTTCCTATTGAAGTATCATTTACAAACCGAGGGCAAATTAATCTTCGCAATATGCACTACTGGTCAGTTGATTATCCATGAGAAGTAGATAAACAAAGGCCTCGGTTTGTCAGCATGTGATGCGCTCTTTTCAGGAATTGCATCAATGTCCCTGCTTCATTGAGTGAACTCTAAATCCCCACAAAAGATTTCGTAACAGATACGCTGCCGCAGTTATTGAAAAACATTCCAGTGGACATAAGATAATGAGTGGAATAAAAAAATGATTCATGTCCCCCTCAATCCACACAGATAATTACAGAACTTCATAAACGAATATTTGGTGATCGTTGGATCGGTCGTTCGGGACACACAAAATGACCTGCGTTCTCTCCAGACTGTACACCTCTGGACTTTCATGTCTGGGAAAAGTTAAATAACAATTCTACAACGAAACGCTGATGACACGCAGAAACATGAAACGCCGTATGACACAGGCATATGCTGCGATAAGAGCCAATTTAAATTGAACGGCCATTACTGTCTTCCCAAAATTTCTTTATAGCAAGTGCAAATTCTCAAGGTCAACATCTTGCACACTTTACGTGATATTCATAATAATAAACACCCCAAACATATCGCAGTTAGATGTTTGCTTACATTTGCTACAATAGAGCAGAAAACTTCAGTTAAGTGTCTGCTTTCATTTGCTACAATAGGTCAGCGGTTTGTTGAAACTCTTTTCCGTTATGAAGTTCCAGACATATTACGTCGTTGAATTCCACTTCGAAGGCTCCTTCCAGTGTTACACAAAAAGTATAAACTTTCATTTTGTAGAAAGGTGATGTTATAATTCGTTTGCTTTTAACGTTATAAAAATTACATGCGTATATGAGAAATTACGCCACAGTTCCCTCTATTATTCTGCGCAAAAGGCACCTTCATGTATTTACTAGTTCTGAATACATTTCGGATACCCTGTTTTAGCTGCTGCACCCTGTATAAACAAAATATTGTACTTTTAGCCTTCTGCTACCTACAACGAGCGAGGTGGCGCAGTGGTTAGCACACTGGACTCGCATTCGGGAGGACGACGGTTCAATCCTGCGTCCGGCCATCCTGATTTAGATTTCTGTGATTTCCCTAAATAGCTCCAGGCAAATGCCGGGATGGTTCCTTTGAAACGGCACGGCCGACTTCCTTTCCCATCCTTCCCTAATCCGATGAGACCGATGACCTCCCTGGTTGGTCTCTTCCCCCAAAACAAACCAATCCCTGCTACCTACCTTCATCCAGAATCATGTTGTTGTCGTTGTTGCTGTTTTCAGTCGAAAGCAGGGCTTGATGCAGCTACCCACGGTAGCCTATTTTATGCCATTCCTTACAGCCTACATCCATCTGAACTGTGTAACTGAACTGAAGCCATAGATTAAGATAGGGCAGTGGTAAGACATTGCACTCCCATTCGGAAGTAGGGTGGTTTGAATTACCATCCGAGGATCCGGATCTAGGTTTTACGTGATTTACATAAATCGGTTAAAGCAAATTACAATTTTTGTGACAAATCTGACTCATATATGAATAAATACAGTCTGACCCGATTGAAAATGTATACGTTCCGAAGTAGCACGGACTTTCGAAATGCCCATTGGTAAGAAACAAAGGAATATTAACCAGAGTTAAATGTTAAATGTAATACTACGCCAGAGGCGAGAGCCGTGACGAGGCCCTCGCAGAAGCCAGCAGCTGCGATCAGAGACCTGCTGATACTGCAACCCTCCACCATGCGCCTGCTTCTGCGTCGTCCAGCTCCCGCATGACGACACGAGCACCTGCGACTCGCGCGCCTTCAACACTGCCACCGTTCGGGGCATTTCGACGTGACCCAGAAACACGCCTTTTTCCGCTGCGGTCAGTGCCGTATGTCAGTCGTCTAAACAAGTTCTACTGACGCCATCTTGGAATTAATGCCCTAACTACGTAGTCGCCGCCACTGCTGTTTCTGGGATGCGAACCATGGACCACTGCCTGACGTCCGAGTCCTCTGCCAGCCAACACCACGCCGCCGACGTACCTGCTGCTGTATCGTGGCTGAGGCGCGAACTGGCATCCACTCAGCTCCGCGTCAGACAGGTGCCTGTCGCTGCTCGTCAACCATCGGTGCAGGGTTTGAGTCTGAGCAGGTTCACTTATTCAAATGGCTCTGAGCACTATGGGACTTAACTGCTGTGGTCATCAGTCCCCTAGAACTGAGAACTACTTAAACCTAACTAACCTAAGGACATCATACACATCCATGCCCGAGGCAGGATTCGAACCTGCGACCGTAACGGTCGCGCGGTTCCAGACTGTCGCTAGGCCACCCCGAGAGAACTGCCCCGGACGGCAATTTCAGGGAGCGCGAAATTTATATTCTTGAAGAGAAAAAAAAATCCTTGTTTCACAAAGCGCATAGCATCCAGCGCACGTTGGTCTATCGATTATTCATATGATTTTGTCACGCATCCCAATTGGTTTTCGAACATTTTTGAACACATTCTAAGTTGATTTTTGAACGAACCATATTAAGTTGATTTTTTGATGCGTGGATAGTGTACGTGCTGTCTCGGCCAGGGGAATCCCCGTAGCATCTAGAAATAAAGAACTTCCTCGCTGACAAAAGTGGACGGGGCTACACGAGCTGAGCCGGATAAACCCGAATGGGAGAATGCCAATTGCTGTTTGTTTTTGTGGTTGATTGGATGAGAGGACGATCAGCTTTGTTCTAATTATTGGCGGAATCCTCGGATCCAGATTACCAGAGTGGAAATTAACAACTAACCGGTATAACATGTAAAATTCTCGGTGGATCCAAGAATATGAAATTCTGGTAGAAAATTTGCGCCAGATCGCTACTCTACCAGTCGTACAGTCATCGGTTAGAAGCCGCTGTAAGTTCTATTGCAGGAACAGCGCGGAAAACGCGTCGTACTAGCACGTAATAACGCCTAAACGGAGAATAAACGCGGGATAACTGAACCGGATTTCTGGCACGGGTAGTGAAGTTAACCGGAGAATAAGTTTTGATAATGGCAGGAATATTTACAGAATAAGTGATGACAAGATTGTTTGTTAGAACGAGGAAAAAGAAGAAACAGGGGCATCACGCAAACTATATGGAAGAATATGACAATTCCAAATTTATATAAAAATTTCATACTACTACTTTTCGATCTCATGCTTGAGAAATTGGAGCATATGAATGAAATGTGAGATCCTATCCTTTCATAAAGGTTGTAGTAGGCCTAACAGGCGTTTGATATTGGTATTTTGTGAATTTTTTCTGTAGTGTTATTTATGTAAATGAGGCTCATAAAAGTGACCATTTGCGCCAAAACGGTCTCGTTTATCTGGCATGTGTTACAACTGTAGCAATATTGGAAAGGCCTATTTCGTATTATCTAGCAGACGGTGACGAAATAGACGTAATAAAATTGAAAAACCACAACAGTGATGGGTAGTATTCGTATTAAAAGCTTTTTCAGTAATAGACAACGACATTTTGATTTTTAGTATAGAAAAAAGTTTGACGAACTTTGATGTAACAGATTCTTTCGCAGAAAGGAAAGTACGCCGTATAAAGCTGTAGCAAGATTAGAGAGAAAAAAATGCAGGGCCGAAGGATTGATGAAATGTATACCGTCTTGCTTTTCTCTTGTATTTACTGGTTTTATATGTTTCCTATATTTGATTTTATGTCACACAAAAGAGGTAGTTGCTAACTAATAGGTAATAAAGAATGGAAATTTCTGAAGACTTCTTATTCTCCAGGTCACAAATAACCCTAACAAGTATTAATTGTGAGTTCCTTTCTAAGCGTGGTAGGATGTCAAACCTGCCGACTAGGACCAGGAGAGACACCGCAGGAGATTTTAATTTCCACTGTCCCGAATATAGGTTTGATGGCTTCCATTACAAAATATACACGTTTGAATTCCACAGAGCGAAATACAGCGACGTGCGATAGCAGTGTGCTGTGTGAAGAGGCACTTTGACACACTTAAGATATCTTCCATGCCCTAGAACATACATAGATCTGGGGCTGCCTCTGAGCAACGCCGGCGCCTACCGCTGTGATACCGCGGCCTTTCGCACAGCTGGCTTGCTCCGTGACGCAAAGTGCAGCCCTTGAAGGTGTTCTTCAGGTTATGGAAAGAGATGAAAATCGGATGCGCCAACTCGGGACTGTACGGAGGATAATGAATGATAGTGAAGCCAGGTGTCCGATTGTCGCAGCGCTCGCGTGTGGTCTGGCGTTGTCATGCTGAAGGAGAGGCTGCTCCACGTGTGGACCAACTCTTCCAATTCCTAACTCGGTTACAGCACGCTGATTCTCACACATCGACATAGTTACGTTACACTCCGCTATGTCCCGTGCTACAATTCGGGATCCTCTAACGGCAGAGGGCTACAATTACGTAGACATGAAGAATGAAAATATAGAATGTTAATAACGTTTCTTTTATTTAAGAAATTTTGAGAGTTTTACATAAAAAACTTGGAGGCAATCCGATTCAGCACGCCCTCGTAAGTAAAGAAATTGCAACTATTTTTATAGGCACAATACGTGCAATCGAAATGTTTTTGCTATCTGTGCCGAATATCTCCTAATAGTAATCTAAGAAACTCTCAGCTCGTGTGTAGCGGAAATTATCTTTACGTCACCGTCTCCAGTGGCACATTTCTCGAACTTCAACAGCCAATTATACTTACCTGCGTAGTGATCTCGAGTGATCACATGTGTAAGAATGAGTATGTATGATTAATTAAATGAAATGCCAGAGCAGGCAGGGTGATAACAAGCTCGTAAAAACCCCAATTATTGTCAAACGTAGTATTTGAGAACAAAAAACATATTTCACGTGGAAATACAACCCAACGGAGCGTGTGCCTTTACCTTACCACCAGATACTAAAGACAAATGAAAATAACCACATATTAGTATTAATGCCTGAAACATTATTTTACGAGTGGAAGAGAAACGAGGTAAGCCACTTGAAAACTTGGAACACTGATTGAAAATCCCCACACGTTCTAAAGATGTTGAAAGCGTAGACAAAGACCTAACATTTCGCACGTTAAACACGACTGCAAAATCTATCGCGCACAAAAATCTACTTATCCGTGATCTGAAAAGCCACGTAATGTACCGTCGTCACCTAAATACAGCTCAAATGTGCAAAGCCAGGAACTCTTTCACCATAGATCAGAATGAAGTCGGGTGAATGTGCCCGTCTCGCCATCACAACACAGAGTGTCTGTACTACGAGAACAGACAGGTAAGTCTAGTCGTTGCAGCGAGAGGAACAGGGGGATCTCTTTGTGTGCCGGCCACGACTCGTCGTGAAAAGAATTACGCCGCTTAGCTTTCCTGTTTGCTTTCTCTCGCAACAGCCTGCATAGCTTATCGCGATAAACTTTGTAGTTTCCACTCAGAGACGTACTACACCAGCAGACAGACAGGTAACTACAAATCTTTCAGGCACATGAGCGCCAATCATCGTGAGCACTAATACGTCGAATGAAAGGTGTTTCGTGCCACAGCAAACGCCTTTCGCTTATTTTCGTCGAAATATGACACAAATTAATTTTTTGTTATTCGATTTAGTACTTGATCATTAGTTATCCGATCTACAAATCAATTTTCAGCGCTCATCTGTAGCTCCACATTTCAAAAACTTCTAATCTCTTCATGTCTATAAGGTTTGCCGTCCAAATCTCACTTCCATATAAGGCCACAGTCCAAAGAACGCATTCAGGAAACTCTCTTGGTATTTAGATTTATATTCCATGTGATCGCAGTTCGTTTTGCAGCAAATAATTTCTTGCAATTTACAGTGTACATTTTACATTCTCTATCCTTGTTCTGTAGTCAGGTATTTCGCTGCTTAACATGCAAAACCATCTACTTCTGTGAAAATTTCATTTCTAAATGTAACTCCCTGAGGACTGTCTGATTTAGTTCGTCCACCAATGTTTTACGTTTAGTACACCACATGATAAAAGCTGTTTGTGAACACTAACATAACTCGATGAAACTTGAAGCCTATATAGAAAGTACTGCTACAGGATGGTACACAAGGTAACTGAAGTAGGGGGGAGGTTAGTGTTTAACGTCCCTTCCACAACGAAGTCATTAGGGACGGAGCACAAGCTCGGATTAGGGAAGAATGGAGTCTTTCGAAGGAACCATCGCGGGGCATTTGCTCTAAGCGATTTAGGGAAATCACGGAAAACCTAAATCAGAATGGCCGGACACGGATTTGAACGGTTGTCCTCCCGGATGCGAGTCTAGTGTGAAGGTAACTGAACGAAATATGCAATGATGCGAACAGAAATGACAGTTTTATTCAAAGATAACATCTACACCGAAGTCACGAGATGTGTGATGGTCCTCTGCACATAACAAATGGCAGGAAACGATCCTTAATATGGTGTCTGATCACCACGGACGGCAATGCAACCGCTTAAGGGATATAGCACTTAATCATTTTCAGGCCATTTCTCGGTGGTCTTTACACAGGTTGTGAGGGAAAAAATCTGATGATGAAGTCAGATCTGGGTAGTGGACATCGAGTATGGAGAACGTAAGATAGCCATCGGTAGGAAACGTACCGCAGTCAGTGACGATTGCGCGGAGGTCAACACACTTGAATTTTCTCAGGTCGCAACAATCATTGACAAAACTCTAGGAATTTTCGAAGGCATGCACCGATCATTTCATCGAGAATTTCAAAGTTGTAACGATATTAGATGCCGAAAGATCGAGCATTTACTGTAAAAATAATTTAAAAACAAGAGTGTTTTCATTCTCATCAGTGACTTAGTTTATAATTCCCAAATAACTTGTTGGAAAAAAAGTACATTCAGACTCTCCGTAAAACTAGTGGCTTTTAAATTTCATTAAAAAATCATTGCACCATAGAGGACCACATGTTGACTGCTTTGTAGCAGTGTTGTTTCTGTACGACGGGTAATTAGCTTAGTAAATTAATGGTGTGACCTTGCTGCTCGTGCAGTTGATTTAATAATAATATAATATTTTAGGAAAATTGCGCCTATTGTAACCAGCCGTGGATACGAATTGATAGTTGGGCTGACTTCGATGCTTCATCTCAAGCAATTACCTTGAGCGAATTAAACCACCAACTGTGCTCTTTAGCAAGCTACTAGCTGGAGCAAGTTAGGTTAAACGCCCCAAGTTTCGCGCGTTCGTCGCTGATTGGATGGGATGGCGCTTTATGCAAGTTTACTCCGCATCGTTTCATTTACGAGCTATGATTATCTCGCAAATTATGCTCGATTCGACACCTACTAGCTTGATACATTCTCAGGTTGTTTCTGCACCTTGTATAAAGTACAACACAGTCATTTCCTACATCCAGAGTGTTGTCGCAGTGTAATACTAGATGTTCGGGAGAACCTATTTCACAACATTCGCTTATCTGTAGGGCACTTTCGAATTGTTTGAAGGTGTTGTGAGTATGGGCAGTGACCAGTTGAAAGATCTACCACTTTCCTACCGCGATAATGTGATATATCTGATAGTTTTAGGTGCTACACACGGCAATAACAGGTGGTGAGGTATCCACAGGCTACAAGGCGAACACGCACGAAGCGTTCAAGGAACGCAAGCTAGGAAATCTTCCATCCTGTATGAATCCCTTCACTTGTGCTGAGTCCAGCTTCATCAGTTTTGCTGCTGATAATCAGCACTGATCCCTGCAGAAGGTATGTCATTATGGTAATACATAAAGGCATCCGATATTCGCCTCGGCTCGACGCTCTGATACATTAACTGGACGCTGTCCATCTTAACCAAAGAGGCTCGCACATAGACTCACTGTTATCGATGGTCCATAGTCTTGCGTAGCTCTGTCGTCCTGCAGATAGCTGGGACCCGTGACGTATGTCAGGGAGACTCCTTGCTTTGCGAGAATAAATCACACACTTTTCGTGAGAATTCGTTTGGAAATGCCGCCAAGTTACTCATGGTGTCTGCCTTGGTTCTGCTCGGCCACACGGTTGACGTTGCTTTTTCACTTCATGTTGCTGCATATCTGTTTGGTGAGATGACTACATTCTTCTTCATTAAGCAATGCACTGAAAATTTATTCAGCTGCGTTCCTATAGGAAAAATTTAGTTTTCTGATTTTGCAGTTACAAGCAATAAATCATTCGTTTGGCATTGTGATTGAAAACGGAACTTTGTTTTCTTGCAGATGGTTTTTTGTCGTGTCCCCGCGTGAATTGGGAAAGCCATGCATTTTATTGTCATCCATGATCATACTAGCCCCAAGCGACCACTCATTCAGTTACGTCGGTTCGATTCTTTGAAAATGGTTCAAATGGCTCTGAGCACTATGGGACTTAACATCTATGGTCATCAGTACCCTAGAACTTAGAACTACTTAAACCTAACTAACCTAAGGACATCACACAACACCCAGCCATCACGAGGCAGAGAAAATCCCCGATCCCGCCGGGAATCGAACCCGGGAACCCGGGCGTGGGAAGCGAGAACGCTACCGCACGACCACGAGATGCGGGCTCGATTCTTTGACACTCTTACTTTATGTATCCTATAAAGTGATATATTTCCTTTGTACTTATTTGTTTCCTTTGTAATATCTGTTCTTTGCGTAACCACGTGCTTATGTAAGATCACGGTTGGAAACAAGACATACGATGACTGCCTGCTTTGTTCATCTGCGTCACTATACAAATATTTGGCACCTCTCCATATTCTATGAGTATCACTACTGTATTGCGAAACTTTCAGCATTTTCAGATAAGTAATCATACAAGAGACAGGAGGAAAACGTCATAGATCTGCAGTCGCCAGATGCTCAGATAAAAGTTCGATTTCTTTTCGGAGATTAGTGGCTGCTCTTAAGTAAGGTCCTGAGTTGCAACAAATTATACAAACTGCACAAACATGTACACAGTAAGGAGGTAGCTCTTACAATTAAAATTCTTATTCTAAGCCTTTCCTACTTCACTTTTTTATTTTTTATCGTATTTTTTTTTTAAACCAGGAACCCCTCATCGTGTACCTTTATTTCCTTCTGGCAATCAAGAATCTGTTTTCCGTTGCGCTTGTGAAGGTTAACAGTCATTGCCACATGGTGTGTCAGATGCGTCTTTACATACGCTTGCCATAAAAAAGAAAGACTATAAAAACTGCAAATAAATCAGATTTTGGCTTGAATGGTTATGTCGCGAATGCAGTAGTTAGCTTTCATACCTTCCGTAGAAGTAGGTCTAATCGGATTTGAGAAATGACAGGAAACATAATAACTGAATGTAAATAAGTTATACATAACTGCAACCAGTCACGTTTTTGAATAATTATGTTTTATTGCATGAACCGATTTTCGAACCTTTTCAGGTTCATCTTCAGATGGTTTGAGGCAGTTACATCATTATTGCTAGCATAATGCTGGGTGCTAGCAATAATGGTGAAACTTCCTGAAACCATCTGAAGATGAACCTTAAAAGGTTCGAAAACCGGTAAATGGAATAAAACATAATTATTCAAAAAAGTGACTGGTTGCAGTTTTGTACAACTTATTTACATTCAATATACACTCACGGTTCTAAAATATCCGTAATGGATAAGCACAATACATAACTGAGTCGGGACGCAAAATTCGTACCCCGCTCTGAAGTTCTTTTTCCATCACACATAGTTACAGTCGTGCCTTTATTGATCAATTCACAGTTCACTCGCAATCGGCAACAAAATCAAGAATTCCTATTGTCTCTGAAAATGAAGGCATAACTACGAATCACAGAAATATGCGCGACATGTTATCATGAAAAGGTGAATTCACCAACATACCACCACTGAACTGTTTTAGCGCGTGACATCATGCAGTTACTGTATCTTACATCTCATGCCGCATTCGCTTGTTTTTTGGATGCCCGTTGTTTATTTATCTGTTTAACAGCATTAGCTTTGTAAGACATGAAGCATTAGCAAATTAAAGCCAGTGAATTTACATCTACGTAGGGACTACAGAAAGTAACACATGTTGCCGTATGCTAAGACAATTGCGCGACAGCAATGGCATACTATCACAAGACAATGCATGTTCCACGTTTTTGCAGGCACAGAGTGGGAGTGAAATGATGTGGTAACTGGTAACTTACGTCAAAGGTTAAATACCCGGAACAATACTATCTTTGTTGGCAAAACGTCTAGATTTCACACAGATGCATTGTGATATTCTGGCAGTGTATGGATTAAATGCAATGTCGTGGACAGCCATGATGGAATGGTGCCTACAATTTAACCAAGGCCGCGTACACTCGGCTGAAATCCAGATCTGGCACCAACGATTTCGATCTCTTCGGGAAGCTGCAAGAACCTCTAAGGGGAAAGAAATTTTACGATGAGGACAGTCACACAGCTGTTATCTAATGGCTACCTAATCAAGGAGCGGATTTCTATCGTCTGGGAACTTAACGATTGGTAGAACGTTCTGACCAATGTTCACAGAGATTTACTGACTATGTTGAAGACTAGTCACGTAGCTACTGTATGTCACGGTGAAGTGTAGAGCAGCACTCACTAAAAGTTACCTGACCTGCCATAATAATGTGTAATTTACTGTTGGAAATACCGTTGTACGATCGTATCGTGAACCACTGTAAACAATGAAAGGGATGATGCTTCTTACTTTGCCTTATCTTAATATTTTTGCCATTGCTTATACCTGGGAAAGATGACTGCTTATACACTTCTGCACAACTATTTGCCTCGTTTATCTGCATTATCACTGGAGAACTGGTACGAATGGGTTTGACGAATATTTACAGTTTCTACTATGAAATGCGAGTTGTACGCATGTTTCTTCACTAACCAGCCAGTTTAGATTTGACATTGTTTATACCACATTCCCAAGCCAGAGAAACAAGCCTGACACCATTAGAGAACGTGAAATGTACCACACTAGAGGATCCTGGGTACATTTGCGGGGTGTACTTGCAGTGGTGTATGACATTAATAACAGTGCTAAATCGACTGAAGATGAAGCTGTTGTTGGCTAGAAATCGAAAGCAAATAAATTATAACAATAAAAAGAGCCGAATGGAAGAATAATAATATAAGGGTGTCCTTGTGATACTGAATGAAAACTTCCGTGCAAGTCAAATAATACGGAACCCAACAGGTTACTTTTAGCTTAACGAGAGTAGCAAATTAATATCACAATGAAATACAGTCATTGACCATTCAGATATGTATATATATTCAGAGGAAAAATATATTTGGCTTTGTCATCTATTCCTAATATACCAGGTTTTGAACCCTCCCCTGTCCCAAGAATTACACTGACTCTTTTGATTAGATGTACACTGATCTTCCACAACATTATGACCACCTAACTAATGGTAGTTATGTCCACCTTTGGCATGGATAACAGTGGAGACGCATTGTGGCATGAAAGCAATGAGGAATTCGTGGGTCGCTGGAGGGATTTGGCATCAAATCTGTACACACAAGTAATCTAATTCCCATAAATTGTGGGGAGGGAGGTGATGGGCTCTGACGTCACGTTCAATCACATCCCAGATGTGTTCAGACGGGTTCAGATCTGGTGAGTTGGGGGAGGGGGTGCGAACAGGGGGCCAGCACATCAATTGGAACCCTCCGCTTTGTTCCTCGAAATGCTGCATCACACTCCTGTCTTTGTGACACGGCGCATTATCTTGTTGAAAAATGCCTCCACTGTATGGAAACATGATCATGATGAAAAGGGTGTATGTGGTCTCCAGCGAGTGTACGATACTCCTTGGCCATCACGGTTCCTTTCACGAGCTCCGCTCGGCCCATGGATGCCCATGTGAACGTTCCCCAGAGCATAATGGAGCCGCCGCCAGCTTTACTCCGTCCCGCCGTACAGATGTAACGGAGCTGTTCCCGTGGAAGAAGACGGATTCGCGCATCCCCATCGGCGTGATGAAGAAGGTATCGGGATTCATCAGACCGTGCAACGTTCTCCCACTGCACCAAGGTCCAGTGCCGATGGTCACGTGTCCATTTCAGTCATAGTTGCCGATGTTACCGTATTTCTCCACCTGTCCTATTTTACCAGTCTGCACAGCCTACCACGTGAGACATCCATTATGAAGGGTGGCCACCTGACCACACGAAGTCTGGACGTGGTTTCACATTGATTTAACCACGTGTTGAAGTCACTGCCGCAACATTCCACGAACACCTGACAAGTCCTGCAGTTTCCAAAATACTCGTGCCGATCCTCCGGGACATCACAATCTTGACTCTGTCAGACTGCGTGCCTTCCCCATTCTACACACAGATAGCATAGCACAACGTGCACCATGCGTGTGTCTGACTGGAGGTCATTCCTCGGCAGGTGATGCTTCTGTCGCCTGAACAGGTCTATATCGACAGTAGGTCGAAAGAGGACAAGTTACTCTCTCGCCCTATTTTTCGTGTACAGAAAATTATTAAAGATTTTGTTACAACCTTACCCAAATTGAGCAAGACTCTAGAAAGTTAATGGCCTGAGCAAACGTTGATGGAGCTGGTAGGACGCTAAAAGCATGAAGTATTTTTATGGTTTTCAGTTCATAGAAATGGCATGTAGGAAGCTGAAGGCAATTGTGGCCAGCCCATCCCTCAGTAAATCTTGCCGGACAGGCCCACAGCAATACAGGGCAGACAGAACAGCTGCTAGTCGAGAAAGGTCTCCAGCAGGACAATGCTGCTATACCTGCATTGGCGCCAGCTGAAGGCTGGGCTGGAGGCGGTGGACTGAAGGGATGCATCTACACAGTGGAGTCGTAAGCCAGGCATTGTGTCCAGTGCCACGTGTAATAAAAATTCACAAGTTTTCGGGTTCGCCGATACTGCAAATAGGCCTGTGACTCACTTCCATCGGCCGCCTCGGTTGTATAAGAAATTCCGGCGTCTGAGAAATGTTTAGAGATAGAATCTTTATTACACCTCATAGCTAGGACTAACATGCTCCAAGGCACAGGCGATTTAGATAAAGATCTTTAAGATTGTATCTGTTCACTTGTTTCTGCAGGAAGCGACACAACATCATCGAAAAACATCATCTCCCTCCGCAAGAACGTAAAAAAAGCCAGTAATTGGCAGATTCTTCCCTTTTCCAGAGATGCAGGTTTCTTACCTCTTGCGCTGGTTCGACATGAGTTTGTGCTATCGTGTAGGAGGGGAGATTTAGCGAATATAGACCCCTAAGATTGGGTCAAGATGGGGTGAAAGTGGTGTCGTTCGTGCGCTTTGCGGAAAAACGAATTTTTTTTATCTGAAGAGGTGTGAGGCACTCGGGTTCTGGACCGCGGTCTGGAAGGGATCTTCTGGTCGAAGCTCTGGCATGTGTGGTTGGTGCTTGGGACCTGTCCTGAGACTGACTTCACTTGCAAGTAGTTAGACTGGAGACCCTGTGGTGAAGTTCTTACTTTACCGACAGTGTGACTTCAAACGCCTCAGACTACTAGTTTGCCGAGGGCACACTTATCCGTTTTTGGTTGAACAGTCTTGACGTTTGTTACCCTTGTGTGCTCTGTCGTGTAGGTGAGTCAAATTGGTCCTTGGTGCGACCAGCGAAAGGGTGTGTCACACACTGACAGTAAATTGTGATCTGCCTGCCTGGTCGATAGACTGTGAGATCTTGCACTTCTTTCGTGGCCACGATCGATTCACAAGTGCCACCTTACGCCTTGCCTCTGCCGCACCCATCTCGCCAGCTGCAAGCTACATCGTTGCACGAAGGAAAAAGGGTAACATACTGCTGCACCGGCCTTGTCAGGGCGTACAGATCTCAATCGCCACTTGCTCTCATCAGATGAATTCAAATTGCGTTATCCATATTTTTAGGGCCAAAGTACTAGACTCACTTCTGCTACCCAGGATTCTTGTCCATTGTTCTCTTAACCCAACTTTAGTTGCTTACTGTATTCAATCAATAACTATAATTTATGTCTGTTTTTCTTTTAAAAAATGAAGGTTGTTAGTAAATACTACATTCTCAATAATTTTGTATAGTCAGCACCACGGGTTAACTTTCATTCTGGCGTCCCATGCTGGGTTAACTGTTAAGATCTGTGGTCATAATGTTCTGGCTGATCACTCGATTTTCGAAACTAGTTACTATAGAAAGGTATTGTGTTTTCGTGATTTTGTACTGAACAGCCCGCTCTGTATAACGTTTTACTCTCGAAGATCTTCGCTTAACTGGTGCGACGTGTTCTCTTTTACTCTCTCGATTAGTCCAGCAAGTAGATGTGGCATTTTCATTATTTTTAAGAAGAATGATCAGAAAATTCAAAGCAATGTTTATTAAGCGTGCAAAATATTGTTATCGGTTTTAAATCGAAAGTGTAATTGATATTAAGAAAGTATAATTGAGTATAACATATGAAACACCTAATGGTGACTGTAAAGGCAGTGTGATACCCACTGCTTCGAAAAATAAAGTAGACTTCGACGATCATAAGGAGCTCGTTGAAGAAAATGGCTTGGATACCAAAGGTTGGGTCCGCCTTGTCTTTACAAGTCCCTGAGGTAATGGGCTCCGAACATCAGAAATTTAACGTCAGCAATATAGCAACTCAGATCACATCTTGAGATATGGTGTGTAAGCAATCACATTAAACAGTCTGCCAAAGAATTAAAATTACACGTTATTCACCGGGACAACGTCCAAATTGAGTCGCAACTGTCATTTAATCAGAACAGTAAAAATAAATTTATTGATAATACCAACCTGATCCTGACGATCAATTAAAGTGTCGTACTTCTATGCAATAATGTCTGTTCACAGCAACACGTATGGTGAAGCAGAATAACAAAAGAATGGAGAGATAAATTCTTAACGTTTATGCCTGCCGTGTGATGTTAGCCGTGTTTTTATCAAACCACGAATGCAATTCCGTAAATTTTTTGACAAGGCTGACATAAAATCATGATTCCATGACTTCATGCACTAAAGAGAGGAGCAAACAAATGATTTACTCGTTTTCCTATTATAGTTCTTTTGGTGGCAGCAGATGTGAGGACACCAGACGTTGTGGGAGGCAGTTCAAGCCCATTCCGGTAGGTAGTCCATGTTTTCTCCAAAAAGAAAGCATATGACAACTGACGGGATGCAACTGGGGTGGTTTCTTCTGACGTCCATGTGAAATCTGATTAACCCTGGAAGGAACACAGAAACATCACTGGAGCAAAGCAAGAAGTTTGAACAACCAGTTATATGTTCCACAACTGTCGGAATAAGATATTACTTCTGGCTATACAATACACAACAGTCACCACCTGTTGGAACTAATACTTCAAGGAAATACTGATGGCAGATGCGACCCAGGACATAGAAGATCCTGGCTAAATAAATAGAGTGGTTTGCACTGAGCACCGAATCGCTGTTCAGAAAAACTAAGGCCCAACAACAAATAATGCTACTAATCAAAAAAATGGTTGAAATGGCTCTGAGCACTATGGGACTTAACATCTATGTTCATCAGTCCCCTAGAACTTAGAACTACTTAAACCTAACTAACCTAAGGACAGCTACTAATCGCCATTGTTCTTATAGGATGAGGCTGGTTGGTTTGTTTGGGGTATAAAGTGACCAAACTACAGGGTCATTATTCCCTTTTTCCTGATGGAAGCAAGGATCAAGGTACAAAAACAGCAAACACCATACCTAAGAAGAAAACGAGTGGATCCAACAAAAAATGGGGAAAACACTCACAAGGAAGAGTAGGAGAAGGTATTAAAACCATAGAGCATATGGTCTGGACTGGCTGATCACAATAATAAAAGAGGATGAGCCAGCCACTCTGCAACACCATGAAGTGTCCACCCAAAAAGTCAAGGCGAGATAAGTATATGTAGGGAAAAGACGACCACCAAGGCAAACAAATGCAAAGAAGGTGACAGTTAAAATGGAGGGAGGGTAGCGATCTCAGAGAGAAAGCTAAATGCCCACCCTTAGATGGTACGATAAACAACCCTCACGAATAAAGCGTAAAACTAAATCTGCTGTTGAGACATTGTCGCCGAACATCGAAGGTAGCGTGCTCGGAAGGTTAAAAGTCCGCCACAGAGCGGCTAAAACGGGGCAATCCAGCAAGATGTGGACGACAGTCATATGTGAGCCACAGTGACACCGAGGTGCGTCCTCGCGATGGAGGAGGTAGCCATGTGTTAGCCATATATGGCCAATGCGGAGCAAGATGAGAACCATAGAGTCCCTGCGAGAGGCCCACATGGAAGTCTTCTACACATTCATAGTCTCCTTAAGGCCACACACTTTGTTGTGCGTACTGAGATTATGCCATTCCGTCTCCCAAAGCTGAAAAGCCTTGCGGCGTAATAATAACCGCAGTTCAGTTGTAGGGATGCCGATCTTCAGAAGCGGTTTCCGTGTAACCTGTTTGGCCAGCCTGTCGGGAAGTTCATTTCCTGGCATTCCGACGTGGCCTGGGGCCAACATAAACACCACGGAACGACTGGAGCGTTCCAGGCCATAGATGGACTCCTGGATGGTCGCTACCAAAGGATGGCAGGGGTAGCACTGGTGGATAGCTTGTAGGTTGCTCAAGGAGTCAGTACAGAGAAGAAACAACTCGCCAGGGCATGAGCGGATGCGCTCAAGAGCATGAAAAATGGCCGCCAGCTCTGCAGTGAAAACACTGCAGCCATTTGGCAAGGAGTACTGTTCAATAGGTCCTCCACGAACATACGCGAAGCCAACGCGACCATCAGCCATCGACCCGTCAGTGTATACCACTTCATGGCCCGGTACATGCCAAGAATCTAGAGGAAGTGACAGCAGAGAGCTGTGGGGTTCACTGAGTTCTTAGGACCATGTGAAAGGTCCAGGTGAAGCGTCATGCCTAGTTGTACACGATGGAGGTGTACGTGAATGGACCTCGAGTATAGGTGGTAAAGGCAAGGACTCCAATTCAGATAGAAGGGACCGGACGTGAACCGCAGTCGTAAGCCTTGACGTGGACCACCGATGCGGGAGTTGAACCGCCGTGGTTGGGAAAAACAGACGGTAATTCGGATGCGCAGCAGAACTACGAACGTGTGCAACGTAACTGGCGAGCAGTTGTGCACGCCTAACCTTCAATGGAGGGACTTCAGCCTCCACCAGGACACTGGTCGAGGGCTCGTGCTAAAAGCTCCCGTCGCTGGGCAAACACTACAGTAGCGCACTGCGTCATGTAAATGCAATGTTGAGGGCGCCGCCAAACCGTAAACCAGACTCCTATAGTCAAGGCGGGATTGAACAAGGGCTCTGTAGAGCTGCAGCAGCGTAGAGCGATCTGCTCCCCAGTTGGTGTTGCTCAAGCAGCGGAAGGTATTGAGGTGCTTCCAGCAATTCTGCTTAAGCTGACAAAGGTGAGGTAGTCAAGTCAACTGGGCATCGAAAACCAGACCCAAGAATCGATATGTCTCCACTACAGTGAATGGATCGTCATTAAGGTAAAGTTCTGCTTCTGGATGAACAGTGCGACGCCGACAGAAATGCATGACACACGACGTCGTGGCTGAAAACTGGAAGCCATGGACTAGAACTCATGACTGCGACTTGTGGATGGCTCCCTTCATGCGCCGTTTGGCAACACCAGTATTGCAGGAGCAGTACGAAATGCAGAAGTCGTCTGCATACAGAGAAGGTGAGACTGACGGCCCTACAGCTGCTTGATAGCTGCTATTAGACCGTTAATGGCCACTAAAAATAGAGATGCAGTCAATACAGAGCCATGCGGGACCCGCTTCTCTTGGATATGGGGGAATCTATGGGAGGCACCAACTTGGACATGGAAAATATGGAGCGATAGGAAATTTTGGATAAAAATCGGGAGCTGGCTCCGGAGACCCCACTCATATAATGTGCCAAGGATATGATGTCGCCAGGTCGTGTCGTAAGCTTTTCATAAATCAAAAACCAGGTGTTGGCGTCTGGAAAAGGCTGTTTGGGTGGCAGACTTGAGGGAAACTAGATTATCAATGGTAGAGTGACCCTTGCGGAAACCGCACTTGCATGGATCCTGTAGGCCACGTGACTCCAGGACCCAACACAATCGCCAACTTACCATACTTTATAATAGCTTAAAAAGAAGATTGGTGAGTCTGATGGGCCGAGAGCTCTCCTCATCAAACGGGTTTATACGGGGCTTGATCACTGGAATGATGGTGCTCTCCCGCCATTGCGGAGGAAAGACGCCATCGCACCAGATCCGGTTGAAGATGACGAGGAGATGTCGCTTGTAGTCGGACGAGAGATGTTTGATCATCTGACTGTGGATCCGATCTGGGCCAGGAGCTGTGTCAGGGCAATGTGCAAGGACGCTGAGGAACTCCCACTCTGTAAATGGAGCGTTATAGGGTTCACTGTGACGTTCAGTGAACGAGAGGACTTTCCATTCCATCCGTCGTTTGAGGGTGCGAAATGCTGGGGGATAATTCTCTGAAGTGGAGGATCGATCACAGTGCTCAGCAAAGTGCTCGGCAATTGCGTTTGCGTCGGTAGATAATACGTCATTGATGTTAATGTCAGTAGCAGCTGTTGGTGGCTGGTACCCACCAACACGCCTGATCTTCGTCCAGACTTGGGAAGGTGAAGTATAGTACCCAATGGTCAAGACGTACCTCTCCCAACACGCCTGTTTTCGTCGTTTTATAAGCTGGAGAACCCGGGCATGGAGTCGTTTAAAAGATATTAGGTACACTAGGGAAAGGTGCCGCTTATGTCGCTGTAAAGCTCGCCGACCGTCTTTAATGCCCTCGGCGATTTCCGGCGACCACCAAGGTACTGACTTTCACCGGGGCCACCCGAAAGAATAAGGCATAGTGTTTTCCGCCGCAGAAGCGACCGTTCTTGTGACCTGCTTAACTACCACATCGGTGGTACCACGTGGAGGAGATTCAACGGTGACAGCAGAGTTAAAAGCTTCCCAGTCTGCCTTTTTTTAATCCCCATCTTGGTAGACGTCGGGGGGAATGGCGCTGGGTGAGTGACAGGAAGATTGGAAAGTGGTCGTTGGCTGGGGTAGCCGAGTGGTTCTAGGCGCTACAGTCTGGAACCACGCGACCGCGTCGGTCGCAGGTTCGAATCCTGCCTCAGGCATGGGTGTGTGTGATATCCTTAGGTGAGTTAGGTTTAAGTAGTTCTAAGTTCTAGGGGAGTGATGATCTCAGAAGTTTAGTCCCATAGTGCTCAGAGCCATTTGAACTATTTTTGGGAAAGTGGTCACTACCACACAAGTCATTGTGGGCTTTCCAGTGGACATATGGGAGAAGTCCTGGGCTGCAGAGGGATAAATCAGTGGCTGAGTAAGTGCCCTGAGCCACACTGAAATGTGTGGGGGGCCCCAGTATATAAGAGGCAGAGATCGAGTTGACAGAGGAAAATTTCGACGTCTCTACCTCGGCCAGTAAGCACAGTGCCACCCCACAAGAGGTTATGGACGTTAAAATCTCCCGAAAGTAGGAAAGGTTTAGGGAGTTCACGAATCAGTGCAGCCATTGCGTCGAGGGGTACTGCACCATCTGGAGGAGGATATACGTTGCAGACAGTTATTTCCTGCGTCGTCCTTATCCTGACAGCCACAGCTTCAAGCGGTGTTTGAAGGGGCACAGGTTCACTGCATACTCAGTTCAGGACATAGACACAAACTCCACCTGACACTTTATTATAGACGCTATGTCAATAACCAGGTGTCCTGGAGGGCAATGCAGAAAGCAGGTGTAAAGCTTAACAGTTGTTGTAGCTAAGCCAGGTGGTGGAAAAAGCCGTTGCAATTCCTGTGGACGATGACGTTATCGTAGGGCTGGGAAGACACAAAGCATGCAAGGAGACAGGTTACGCCTCAAGGTCACCTGCTGCCACCGATTGAGTATTTGTATCCATTCCTATTGTGAATGAGGCATCAGTGAGATCCAGGTTCTCAGGGGACGCTGAGATTTCCACCCAAGGGTCCCCTACCACATGAGAAGAGCTGGAGAAGCCTGTTGCTTGCTCCCGAAGTAGGCACTTAGGGAGAAACGAAAGGAGATGTTTCCCGTACCACCAAGGGTGCAGATGTATTCTGGAGGCCTGGAGGGCCCACTGTTCGTGGCACTGTGTATGGTACGACTGATACTTGTAATGGCGGTGGTAATGCAGCTGCGGTGTATGTGAACGTCAACCGAATGGGGTGTAATCGTTCTTACTTATGTTTAGCCTCTTTGTAAGTCAACCAATCCAAGGTCTTGTACTCCATGATTTTCTGCTCCTTTTGGAGTACTGCACAATCTGGCGAACAGGGGGAGTGCTGTTCTCCGCAGGTGATAGAAGTGGGAGAAGGCGCACAGTGAGTATCTGGGTGCAGTGGACGTCCGCAGTCTCGACATGTGGCGTTGGAAATGTAGCGGGTAGACATGTGCCCAAATTTCTAGCACTTAAAGCACTGCTTAGGGGGAGGGACGTATGGTTTAACGTCACAGCGGTAAATCATCACCTTGACTTTTTCAGGCAATGAATCACCTTCAAAGGCCAAGACGAAGGGACCAGTGGCAACCCTGTTGTGTTTGGGTCCCCTGCAAATGCTCTGGGTGAAATGAGCACCCCGCCGTTCTAGAGTGGCGCGGAACTCGTCTTCAGACCGCAAGAGGAGGTCGCGATGGAAAATAATCCTCTGGACCATGCTGAGGCTTTTATGGGGAGTGACGCGAACAGGAATATCACCCAGCTGGTTACAAGCGATTAACGCATGGGATTGGGTTGGGGATACTGTCTGAATCATGACTGCACCGTATCTTGAACAGCGCTGTCGCTTCCCCATATTTATCCTCGTGATGTTCAACAAAAAATTGAGGCTTTGTAATAAGAAAGGAGTCCCTGTCCATTTTGCTATAGACTAAATACCGAGGCGAATATGGCTCTCTTCTTTCTCTAGACCTGCGTTCTTCCCATGGCGTAGCGAGGGAGGGAAACGATTTAGAGTCATATCTGTCAGCATTGTACTCGATCCTCCCCTTCTTAGAGACTGCTGGAGCCATACGATCACCAGCAACAGATGACTTAGTCTGCTTCATTGTAGGTCATCTACCCTGATGCCACCCATTCCGATCAGGGGCTCTTCTCCCCACGGGCGCCACCCAGTCACAGCAAAGGCCACCTGGCATGATGGCCGTTGTTGGAAGTCCTGATGCCGCAGAAAGACAGGCATCAACTCCTTGGCATACGTGGGGAGTTTACAGCTCAGGCATCAGCAGTGTGATCGCTGTGTGGTCAAGGGGCTACCACCAAATGAGTACGTGATGGCTCCACCACAACAGACTGGCTACCATGCAGGATACTGGGCACAGTGAATACTGAGGAGACAACAGAAGAAGGTGACACCCTAGAAAGTGTCCTCGCCGAAATAGTTGAACTGCAGGTAGAGATGCAAAGCCATGAAAAGAGGTTCAGGAGATCGAATTTAAGATCACTATGGATAACTCATGCACCACGTAAGGCGTCCTTCCTCATACGGCCAGCACTTATGTAGAATTTGGAAAGTGGCAGGTCAAACCATAATATGGGATCTGAACTTGTAGAGCCGATAAGTGTGACTCCTTTTAGTCGCCTCTTACAACAGGCAGGGATACCTCGGGCCTATTCTAACCCCAGGACCCACAGGGAGATATAGGAAGAGGCACATAAGACGCAAAGGAATAGTGTGAAGTAGCAGAAAATTGGCGTCCCAGAATGTACAGGAGAGGGGTTACTAAACAATTACAAGACAGAGAGAGGTGGTACAGTTACAATGCACTAGGTCCAGATTCGTGATGACGGTATTTCATATTCGCGTCCAACCATCCTGATTTGGGTTTTCCGTATTTTTACTAAATCGTTGAAGGTGAATGCCTGAATAGTCATTTCGAAATGACACAATTGACCTCCGTCGCTATCCTTCTCGAGTCCGAGTCTGTGCTCCGTCTCTAGCGACCTCATCATCGACGGGACATTCTAACCTAATCTTCCTTCCTTCAAACAATTAGAAATTGCTGCGCACACAGGAAGAGAGGCCATGAGCTATCTGAGGTCACTCATTGCTGCTCTACACACTCATCTGAAACGGCTGCATACGCATGGCCCACTAACCTGCCGCTATGGTTTACGACATTCAGGTCAAAACTATCGAGACAGTGGACAGTAAAGACTACCCGTCGATACCACGACCCAAGAGCCCTCGCTCTTCACCAGGGAAGACAATGCAAGTGTGCAGGCCCACGGACATTTATAATGCAACATACAACTCCATTCATCTCCTACCCATGCCAGGCAACTCTAACCTGGACCAGACAACCGTTTAATTGTTTCGAAGAAATTAATAATAAGGAATATATTTGTTTGTTTTGATCCATGTTGTTACCTGTTATCTGCTTTTCCTTCATGTAATATTTTTGCAACTCTGTATACTTGATTCTTGGTTCACTTTCAGTGTTCTGACGGCCAAGGATAATTAAAAGTACTGATGGGACAGGAAGGTCGCCACTTCATTATTTAAATACGTACGGCCCTCTTAAGTAACCGCTAAACTATAAAATTTTCCATTCAAACCGATTGGTTTACCGTTGCAGAATTTAGATGACTTGCTTCTTTGTTGCTATTAAAAAAAAAAATATGGTAAGATCCCATGGGACCACAATGCTGATGTCATCAGTCCCTAAACTTACGCACTACTTAATCTAACTTAAACTAACTTACGCGCCGGCCGGTGTGACCGTGGGGTTAAAGGCGCTTCAGTCTGGAACCGCGTGACCGCTACGGTCGCAGGTTCGAATCCTGCCTCGGGCATGGATGTGTGTGATGTCCTTAGGTTAGTTAGGTTTAATTAGTTCTAAGTTCTAGGCGACTGATGACCTCAGAAGTTGAGTCGCATAGTGCTCAGAGCCATTTGAACCATTTGAACTAACTTAGGCTAGGGACAGAACACACACCCATGCTGGAGGGAGGAATCGAACCTCCGGCGGTGGGAGCCGCGCGAACTGTGACCTGGAGCCTGTGACCACGCGGCTACCCCGCACGGCGTTTCTATTTGATTATAGATATTTTACTTTGTTTCCGGCGGGTAATATCACTGATAAATGCATATAGGATAATTGTAAGTGTGACAAACCAGAATAAATTTTATGTCAGATGGCATGATAAGTCACTGAAAGTAGGTAGAGATTCAAACTGGTATAAATATCGTATGCCGTGTAATTAAAGTGATAGAAATTTGTAGCTGTCAGCTAGCTTGTCGTTCCGAAGCCAATAACACTAGAGTGTTGAAAGCTTCGAGTAACTGTTAGTGATGAATGTAATTATTCGGCAGGAAGCGAAAGTAATCACGTGCTCGCATGGATAAAATTGTGAAGAGAATGGAAGATACGCATGCAATGTCGGATACCGATTATGGAGGGGGACTCAGTTCTCGAAGCCATTCTCTATAACAGCTGAAGCCCTGTAGCGTTCATCACAGACGATTTAGCAGCTGCGTGGTAATCGGTTGCGACTGCTTTTGTTACACGCCTCTCCCGCCAGCGTTATCGCCGGGACAACGCGCGTTCCACTTTCTGCATGCAGTGCCAGAGTGCTTCCGCTGTATTAGCGTCCGCCAATGGCCAGCCCGTTTCATGGAAGTGTAGTCAGCAAACCACGGTTGACTCCCACCTCTCATCTGGCCACAAATCCTAAACAAAGAGAGTGCAGGAAACTGACAGTGTTGAAAAACGTAGCCGGTCTGTGGATATCTTTGTGTGTGTGTGTTTGTGTGTGTAATAGAGGGAGAGAGAGAGAGAGAAAGGTGGGGGGAGGGAGAGATACAGTGAGTGAGAGAGAGAGAGAGAGAGAGAGAGAGAGAGAGAGAGATATTCAAGCAGACACTCAACAATAGAGGATCAGCACACATGAACGCTAAGGGTATCGCAATACTGAAGCCACATTTGTGACTGCTGATCAGACGGAAAGCCCTGTTTTTCCATGCAAGAATCGGCTGGGATCCATAGATCAGATGTTATTGCAACTGTACGATTACTGCAACAGGTTGTCCGTCGATGCTTTCTAACACGAATTCAGCTAACTGCGTTATATTAAATTTACCCTTCATGTCCAAAAATCATCAATGAAGCTATTTATAAAAAATTTACGGCATTCATCATCATTCTTAAGGACAAAGACAGAAACTATTATAAAATGTCACCACCAGGTAAGAAAGCAAAAATCATAATTTATAATAACATTTCAAATGACAAACCACTTAGTCCAGCCCAAATTTCTTATCGAAGGAAAGAAAAAATTCTTAAGCCACGTATCCACACACTAAGTCGATTACTTCCATTAACCAAAAGAAGTTTCTATCCATACATATCCATTTCACAGAAAAAATCTGTTGATATCATTATCTACAAAGGGTGCTATAATTTTTGGACTAAAGAGCTAGAAATATCTTCCTCTCAAAACGTGATACAGTCACGTAATAGGATGTTTCGTAAACAATTAATTCTTTCAAATTCTTTTACGTATTTTCTTCTGTTTGCTTGCAGATTACGTTATAATGTTTTATTTTCAGTGATCATATGAGCATCGGGCGTGAGTATACGCACAGCGCCACCGGTTGGTTTTAAAAGTGCAATCACTTTTCAGATTTTGCAGTGGGAGCTCTTCTAATCACGGCATACTCTCTGTTAATGGAAATCTAATTGTTATATGAAGCAGCGGTGAATGTACCAGTGTAAGCTTCTAATCTTTTAATGGTTCCTACGAAAACCAAAATCCAAAACCTGAAATACGCATGCTATGTAGTAATTCTCTTCCTATATGATGACTGTAATGACATATCATACGTTAGTTGAATGTACTAAGGAAAAAAAATCATTACTTTTTGCTTAAGATATTCTCGCAGAAGAAAATAAAATTTATTTCACAACGACCAAATGGAACTGAAGTTTAATCGAACGATAAGAAAATTGTACAGGATGTGACGATCCTAAGCCTCTTTCAAGCTGCAAATTATCGTAGATCCGTAAGACGGGTAATAATAATAGATACGAATCTAGCAAGCAGGAGAATCATCAGTAAGATCGGGGAGTTATACCAAGTATATAAAGCCCTGCAATGTTATTCGTTAATGTCAGGGTTTTCAAAACGAAATTTTCGATGGGTGCAAAACGGAAAGCGTAGAAAGAAGGCACGTACTTCCTTACGATATAGGTTTTAATCAGTGAAAAGCTGGAGATTTCTCAACGAGAAATTGAGAGTTGCATGAGGGAAATTGTAAGCGATACAGGAAAACTATCAAATAGAGCAGTCAACAAACTGGAATGCCAGAAACAATTTACTACTGCAATGAAAATGAAATTCAGATAGGCGGGTAAATAAGTGACAGATCGATAAAGGAAGTACTTTTTTAATTCTGAAACGTAAGGGAAGTAAGAGACGACGGCATTAATGGAAGGTGGACAGTTGAAATTCGATAATATACATGAGCAAGGACACATGTAATTGGAATCAGTAAGACTTGAAAAAGTCTAGAGAGAAGGCTTTAATTCAGCGACTAAAGTAGGTAAGATAATGATGATGATGATGACGATGATGATGATTGCAGAATTTTATCCTTTTGATGCAAATGTGTAAAACGATAAATTGCAGACTATAGTAACTCAATGTATTTTCGTTTTTAGTGTTTATCTTGAGGTTTTATTTGATCCAGAAGTGATGCCTGTGTCACATGCAGAACATTATCATTTGAATTCACTTGGGCTACGAAAAATTTGCAGCAAGAACGTCTTTCCATGAAGGCGGTATTAGCTACAATTGCTTGGACTGTTATCCAGAGTGGAAGTACAACAAGTCAGACATCTAGTCTGCCAGCTGTGTTAGAAATGCAGACTTCTTTTGCATCTGTAACTGATGTAACTGTCATAAAACTTCCTTTTAACTGAGAAAACCACTATTGCGTTTGAATAACATGTGGCCGAGCGGTTCTAGGCGCTTCAGTCCGGAACCCCACGACTGCTACGGTCGCAGGTTCGAATCCTGCCTCGGGCACGGATGTGTGTGATGTCTTTAGGTTAGTTAGGTTTAAGTAGTTCTAAGTTCTAGGGGACTGATGACCTCAGATGTTAAGTCCCATAGCGCTCAGAACCACTTGGACCATTTGAGCCAATCAAGAGGTAATTTAAAACCGCAGGACAACACAGGTTTCTCGCGCCCTATTTACTACATATATAGCAGGGTATGATCTTCCCCTTTCCTGTTCCACTCGCGGGCGATATACGGAAAAGAAGATTGTTGGTACTCCTCAGTATGAAACGGAGACGTTTGCTGGTGGAACCTATATGTTTCCTGACTCGTTTTTAAATTTGCCTATCGAAGTTATGTGAGGAAGCTTTCACTCGATACACAAGCCCACTTGGAAAGTCTCAATGAACAGGTTGCTGAACATTACCTTACTGCTCTAGTGTTAACGAAGCGAACCCGTGACGAAAGGTGCAGCTCTTCTTTCAGTCGTCCCTGCCTTCCATTAATCGAACAGCATTAGAGTCCCTCGTCTTCCCCTTGTCCTATTTGCCAGCGGAACAGGAAATAAAATAACTAGTTGTGGTGCTAGCTGCCCTCCGCCATGCACCATACGGTCGCTTACGGAGTATACAAGGTGGTCCATTGATAGTCAGCGGGCCAAATATCTCATGAAATAAAAATCAAACGAAAAAACTACAAAGAACGGAACTCTCTAGCTTGAAGGGGGAAGCCAGACGGCGCTATGGTTGGCCCGCTAGATGGCGCTGCCATAGGTTATGACTTTTGAACACTATTAGGGTAAAAACATTGTTTGTTCTCTATCAAAATCTTTCATTTGCTAACTGTATGCCTACCAGTAGTTAGTGCGTTCAGTA